>NC_039365.1:73753880-74062227 GCF_003573695.1 Papaver somniferum
AATGTCCTTTTGAGTAATAGTCTTACCCAATGCAAACAATGCATTAACAATTTCATACACTTTGTGATTAAACTCATCAAATGACTCTTCATTTGCCATACGAAGGTTTTCCCAATCGGAACATAGGTTTTGAAGCCTAGCTTCCTTTTCAGAGGTATTCCCTTCAAATACAGTTTCTAAGATATCCCTGCCTTCTTTAGACTTTGTGCAAGTAGTCACATGATGTTGAAGATCTGGGGTAATGGCATGTATGATAGCATTTAAGCCGTCTGAATTTTGCTTCGCATCAAGGATTTATTTTGGACTATATCTACCAATATCCTTAGATATAGATAAATCGCCTTCTGTATTAACCGGAGGAATATAGCCGTTAACAACACGTAACCATGTTTGAAAATCACGAGCTTGAAGAAAAGAACGCATAGCGATTTTCCACCACGATTAGTTTGAGCCATTGAAGACTGGTGGTACGTTTATGGAGATGGATTTCTGTCCATATAGTCAGATCACTACAAACACAGACTTATGAGGCCTTGAACGTGTTTTCCTGCTCTGATACCAATTGAAAAAGCGGGGGTCTAACAACCTCACCCAATATTTCTATTAGCAGTCTGTATGGACTAACTCTAATATACTTTCAAGAGAATCAACTAGACAGTCAGACTCAATCTTAATAAAAAGTATATCAAAGAGTTATATCTCAATCTCTCAATTCAATCCGCAATCATACAAATAAGAATTTGCGAGCCTGATTGAATATAAGAGAAATAACTTAAACGATACCAAAGAACAATGTTCAAGGATCAATCAATTTCAATCAACAACCAAAGGTTGGATTTACCAATTGATCGATTCAATGCATAACCTGTGATATTTCAATTATATAACAAAATATAATGCGGAAAAGAAATAACACAGACACCAGAAGTTTTGTTATCGAGGAAACCGCAGATGCAGAAAAACCCCGGGACCTAGTCCAGATTTGAACACCACACTGTATTAAGCTACTACATACACTAGCCTACTACAAATCTAACTTCGGTCTGGAATGAAAAAACGGGGGTCTAACAACCACACCCAATATTTCGATTAGCAATCTGTATGGACTAACTCCAATATACTTTTAAGAGAATCAACTAGAAAGTCAGATTCAATCTTAATAAAAGTATATCGAAGAGTTATATCTCACTTTCTCGATTTAATACTTAATCAAGCAAATAGAAATTTGCGAATCTAATTGAATACAAGAGAAATCACTTGAACGGTGCCAAAGACCAATGTTCAAGGATCAATCAATTTCAATCAACAACCAAAGGTTGGATTTCCCAATTGATCGATTCAACGCACAACCTGTGATATTTCAATTATATAACAAAGTATAATGCGGAAAAGAAATAACACAGACACCAGAAGTTTTGTTAACGAGGAAACCGCAAATGCATAAAACCCCTGGGACCTAGTCCAGATTGAACACACACTGTATTAAGCCGCTACAGACACTAGCCTACTACAGCTAACTTCGGTCTGGAATGTAGTTGAACCCTAATCAATATCACACTAATCCAAGGTACATTTTCCCTCCTTACGTCTATGATCCCAGCAGGATACTACATTGATTCCCTTAGCTGATTTCACCCACAACTAAGAGTTGCTACGACCCAAAGTCGAAGATTTTAATAAACAAATCTGTATCACCCAGAAAAGTCTACGGTAATAGATAAATCTGTCTCCCACAGAAATACTTACGAGTTTTTGTTCCGTTTTTTGATAAATCAAGGTGAACATGAACCAATTGATAACCCGGACTTATATTCCCGAAGAACAACCTAGAATTATCAATCACCTCACAATAATCTTGATCGACTAGAGAAATAAGATATTGCAGAATCACAAACGATGAGACGAAGATGTTTGTGACTTCTTTTATATCTTTCCTATTGGAGAAATCAATCTCAAGCCAATCTTACTATTGTACTTAGTATGATAGAAACAACAATATCAGATCATACAACTACAAGAATAGTAGTATCGGTCTGGCTTCACAATCCCAATGAAGTCTTCAAGTTGTTAACCTATAGGGTCTCGGTAGAAACCTATGGTTAAAGGAGAATCGAATCTAGATAATACAACTAGTATCACACATGAGGTTCGGGGATTAGGTTTCGCAGTTGCTAGAGTTCTCCTTTATATAGTCTTTCAAATCAGGGTTTGCAATCAATGTTAGCTTAGTAAAAAGCATTCAATATTCACCGTCAGATGAAAATATGATTAGATTCAAGATAATATCTTTCAACCGTTAGATCGAAAATTATCTTGTTACACACAAAAGAAATGCACGTTTATTTAGGTTTGTGTAACCGTACCCAAACATGTACACTTAGTTGGTTCAACAGTAGTTAACCAAATGGTTAGCCATATGAGCACTTTCTTATCAACCATATTCTTCTTTACCATAACTAGTTCAAATGACTCAAATGAACTAGTTAGAAAGTTGTTCAATTTCTTAGATCTTATAGAAGTATACAAGAGACAATCGAAGAGAAAACGATTTGATTCACTCGAATCGATTCATGAACTTTATTGCCACGGTTTGCAAACTTGCATTCCTTAGTTTATATAAGTTTAAGTTCATGAATAATCGTTTTTAGAAAATAACCAACTTAAGTACGCTTATTGTTACGCGGACTTAAGCAACCGGAATAAGTTTGTTTTCAGTTCACAAACTCCAGCAGAAATTCACGGGCTGTGAACTTCCGACAGTACGCGGACTTGGTACACATACTTTGGTTCAAGGAATAAGGACTTATACACGTATGAGTTACCACATAATGTTTATATCCAACCATGGTTATGTAATCTAAACTCTCATTTCAATCATTAAAACATTCTTAGAGGACGTTATATAGTTGTTGTTCACACACTATTTTTCGTCAAACCAATTTTCAAGTAATTGAAACTTAATATGACTTTCGTTACTAGTAAAGATGAACTTGGACAAAGCAAAAGTTTACCAACACATATTTCGGGAAATAGATAAGCGAGATAAACTCGGCTCGAAATAGCAAATGTGTATAATCAAAGTCAATATAGCAAAACGACTTTTGTCTCAAGATAGGATATAAAGTAGATATACTTTTGAGTGGTTCAAGTCTCCACATACCTTTTAGTCGATGAAGTTCCACCAGTTCGTTGAGTAGTTCTTCGTCTTTGTATGATGATCGCCATGGAGTCTTGAGCTCAACTACACTTTCTATCCTAGTCCGAGACTTAGCTATAAGTAGACTAGAAATCAAGACTTATAGTTTTGATCACTAACATTGACAAACATGCTTGAGATAGCAACGCATGCGAGTTCGACCGATCAGTGCTCTAACAATCTCCCTCTTTGTCAATTTTAATGACAAAACTATCAATACATATGGAATACAAAAATAGATAAACAAACTTTTGTAGCTTCTCTTCCACATGCCTGATCTTCTTGGTTCTTCAAAATTACTCGAAATCTTCGTCACTTACAAGTACTCCAACGATTCCAAAGGTTGTAATTTTAGCATCATCGTTGTTGAAAATCCGTAGCCATAACAATGAGAAAACAAGAATTCTCAATAATTGTTACACAGTGTCATAGTATTATTACGCAGCATCAAAGTTCAATTGTATCACAACTTCGACAACAATACTATGGTGATATGTATCACTCCCCCTTAGTCAATACTCCATCTCACATGGAAATCACTTCCCCTTACATAATGATCTGAAAACCATATGTATTTGTAGTGTGAACTACACATTAATTCTCCCCCTTTTTGTCAATAAAATTGGCAAAGGTATGAAACTAGTGGGATCCTAATGAAATTTCCATAGAGACATTTCATAACCAAAAGAAAGCACATATCAACTTTTTAGATGCAATCATATAGACGAAGCTAATTGCTTTCATCAAGGACTTTATAAAGATACAAGATAACCCCTATAATATTCCACAGCCGTATTCCCCACCAAGATTTGGCAATTAAGCACAAGTTCAATTAAGAACTCTCCCCCATAAAATGTCATTCCCGAAAGAACAACAAGAGCGACCTTACTTTCACAAGAAAAGAAGGATTTCTTTGGACAAAACAAATCACATACGAATATGAATTTGAATCCAAAAATACTCAATTAAATTAACCACAATAAAACCCATGATTAATTTAATCGGAAATGCTCAACATAAGAGAACTTACGGAGCCGCACAATATATACATAAAATATGGATCAGGGAAGATCAATACTGCGGAATAAATAAGGATTCATTATATTTTCCATCACTATTTGCACAATGACATACAAAAGACATAATCCTCATAAACAAAAGTTCATCCTATCTTCCATTAGTATTTGCATAATGACATATAATAGGCTTAAAACTTTTGTAATGTCAAAAGTTCATTCATTCTTTTATCAATACATGCATATCGACATACGAAAGACTTAACTTTTGACAAGGTATGGGACAATCATAGTTCACGGATGCAAACACACATATCCCATAACAAATTGCAATGTATAAAACCATAAAGATTAGTACTGCAAAAATCATCTTCCAAACAATTTTAGAATTTAAACAAATAAACCTAAAAACATGAAGATGAAAACGTTGGACATGGCTATGTGTAATCACAATAATGGCTATTCCAAACTCTAGTTATTCTTCTAAAAAAACAAGAAAATAAAATTTTGATCAGAAGATTTACTAGAAAAATAACTCTTTATAGAACATGATTCGAAAAACACTAAACACGATCAGTAACTAGAGATTGAACATGGACGAGCTCATCAGTTGCTTTCTTCAGTTCATTTTTCAGAAAATCAAGATTCCTGTTGGAATTACGAGTCATTCACGAACGACCTCAAAATATCGAAGAAGATTTCCTACCAGTTGTGATGACATACGAACTGGTAGTTTGTTTTCATGATAAACAACATGATAGCATGTTATGAAAACAGGGTTCTTGTGAACCTTGATAGTCTTGTCCTTCTTGACTTCATCATCCTTGTTGCATCCATCCATTGTGCACACAAAAATTATGTAGAACCTTTTGACCTTACGAACCAAATATGTATCAAGAGGGAGTCATGACACATATGTATATAAAGGGAGTTTCACAGAAAACCCTAGGGAACTCGTATACGTCCGTGTGGGTCACGTGTATGTGCACTTATCATAATCCTGGTATGAGACCAAGTGAATAGTGGAGCCAAATTTAGACTAAGTATTGAGAAACTCAATAGTCATTCTAAACAAAAGATGATAATCTTACACCAAAAGAATAATTGCTGATAGACAACAACTACTCAAAGGAAGGACAATCAACCAGGGAATTTTTCTCAAGAGAGGATGATCAGAACTATTTACTTAAGAAAAGAAATAAGCGAGGATCACCAGTTTTTTAAGATCATCAAAAAGAAGAAAAATAACATACAACCTCGACTGCTTTCTCAAGACACACTTCTTTAGAACTATGAGCATCCTTCTACAACTACACGAAGGATGCTACATTGAGCAGTGATGTTGTATTTGGATGAGCACTTTGCTCATCAACAATATTGACTTCTTCTCTCTTTCCTTCAAAAGGATTTATAGAAAAATCACTAGAATTAGTTGAAGGAGTTTTAACAAGAGGCGAACAAGGAGTACCTGAATTAGCAGCTTTCCTTGTCTTTTTGATGCTTCGTTTGAGTCTTTTTATGCTGAACTTAAGCTCTGAGACTCGATTATTGATATATATGAAATCTGGAGCAGGTATCTTGGGTTTGCATCCTTCTTCAGAGAGAGACAAGGAGTTTAATCTTTCTTTCTTCTCCTATGCCTTTTTCTCTTCTCAGAGTTATTTAATAAGTCAATTTCCCTTCTGCCATTTTTCTTTCTACCATTGTAGGCATTTTGAGTCTCAGGAATACAATTAAGAAAAGACTTATCACAGTATTTTTCTTGATTGCTGAAAATGCCTCTGTTGATGGTGGATTTTAGTTCAGGGCTAAAATTGTAAAACTAGTATTTTATGCGCTGTCACCCTGCAAAGGGAAAAGCCGTTTAAAGAAGCGATGAGTGCAGAAAACCTCTTCACTGTATTTGAAGAAATTCACGTTATTAACTAAATACATTATTTGCCCAGTATTTTCCATGTTATGTTTTCAACCGAACTCTCATTATTGACATGACATGAGGATTGAGTGTTCACTCTCAGCAGAGTAGCATGAATCTCCTGAAGTTCCAATATAGAGATGTGCATGAAATACCCACAGGCTACATCACTCTCTACAGAGAGTCTCGCATCGACGCGCTTTGGTTAGCCGATCAAGCATGCTTAATTTCCTTAAGGGAATTCTAGACTGTCAATATCAGTCTCAGAAACGATCACAGCCATGCAAGTTGACCGCATGATTTAACCAGCCTAGACGAACCCTGGAAGGAGCAGGCAATCACCGTGATGACCACCAGCGGGCCCGCTTATGACCTAGCCAGTCGAACAACACACTATACTCCCAACACCCACCGAAGCCAGCCTTAAAATAGGGTGCCCGTGCTGTCTTGGGAAAGGCTCGAACGAGCGAAGACTGTCCAAAACAGTCTCAAAATCATCGCGCCCGTCCAACTTCGCCATCCTAGTTGGACGGCTTGGATTGTCCCGCGATTGATCAATGAAGCGCTAATGTACACATTGGCGGGCCCACTCCTCACCTACTCGATCGGCTTTCTCACGGAAATGCCATGGAGCAATGAACGTTTGCTAGAAACATGGCTGGCTTGATGCTTTAAAAATTCGCGGAAATTCCACTAGTGTCTTAAAACGATCACAACCATCCAACTTAGCCAGCATATTCGGATGGCTTAGATCACTCCTATGATCATCAGGAAGGTGCACATATGTTCGCCGTCAGCCCAACGTGGGCCCCACACGATCGGTTTCTCCAAAGGAGAAGCATGGATTGCCAAACCGTTTGTCCAAAGTCATGCGTGCGTGACTGTGTAAAAACCCTAATTAGGGTTTGCGGCGTTGCATACATGTCGTAGTTCGATCACGACCATACATCTTCACCAGATTGGATGGAAGGTGTAGATATAGACTTAAGAGGTACCGAGAGTGTCAACGTGATCACGGCGGGCCCACCTTTGCATGTGACCAGGCGGCCTAGGAAGACTAGGAATCGGCACCTCGAAACACGTTCCCCAAAGTGGCATGTCACGTGGCTTCCAAATCCTTTCCGGTAATGGATTTCTGTCGCAAATCGATCACGACCACTCATCTTTGCTAGTCAAATTGAGTGGCCCAGATCGAGCCTTCATGGGACGGAGAGGTACAGGCGTGCACAACAACAGGACGCCTCCATGCATGACCGATCGGTCCTTCCAAAATTAACGCCCATGCTTGAGTTCGATCGAGCCAAAGAGGGATGCTTGCGCACCGCTTAAAAACCGTAAAATTCCATCACCGGTCGCAGATTTATGACGTAAACCATCTCGTCCGTCCAACTTTGACAACTTGGTCAGACAACCTAGGTTGAAATCTAGACGACCAATAAATACCTCGATGATCACCGTCCGCCACTCTTCCACATGGAATGATCGAACCAGGAGATGGCTCGCCCATGCGGCCTCCAAACGATCACTCGAAGATGGTTGGATGTGATGCTATTTTAAGACTCTTAATCCGCGAATTATTCGGTTAAGCCTTAAAACATCGATGCTTCGTACATGTTAATTGTTTTCGATGCATTACATGCATCGAGCATACACGATATTTCATGAATGGAGATTTCTTAAATAACTTAGTTATTTAACTTAGCACCGTATGATACTTTCTGTGGGTCCCACGATCCACTCATTCGAGACATTAAGCATGTCATAAACTGGGGGATACTTACTTGGGTATTGGTCTGGAGGTTTACAGCGTGCAACGCGCCATTACAAGAACGTCTCAGGAAAAGGTGGACGGTTAACAATGATGAGGGAAGTGGGCAAAGATGTGATCGTGTTACAATCACCACTCATACACGACCCCACTACTCCATCACTTCACCTCCTCAACTTCCTATGAGACGAGGGTTGCGCTCAATGACTTGTATAAATAGGTCCTTCACCTATTTCCAAACAACACAGAAAACCAAGTGTTGTTAACTACGTATCCAGAAAACACCCAGAACTGATAGCTTACATTATGCAAGCCAGTTCAACATTCTGATACATGTCATAAACAGCCAACACCTTCACAATATCAACACCTTCTTCGCTTCCCTCCCTAAGATCAACCCCAATTCCTTCACTTTGTGACCGAAGCAAGTCTGGAACGACCATTTCTTGGTTTAGGCCAGAATTGTACAGATTTATCTCTAGAATCTAAAGTACTCACGTGCAGTGTATTTGTTTAGGGTTTAGATCCGTTTCTTATTCACACACACCCAAATTTACCAAAACCAGCAGAAACAGTTTTCACCCCATAAAAAATTGGCGACCACAGTGGGATATTGATATCTCGGTTGCAAAATCAGTTTCTCAATACTGATTCCAGTTTTCTCAATTTCAAAAGGGTAGATCTTAGATCTAATTCAATCATTAAAGTTAAATAACCAAATTTCAATTCCGATGAAAGAACCCGAAAGCCGCGTGGGGATACAAGGAGACGCGACTACTACTTAGAAGAACGCAATGCAAAAAGATCCAGAACGTGGTGTAATTCTGGGGATTTGTACATCTACAATAACAAAGGAGGCTTGGCGCATCTTTAAACGCTCATCTACAACAGCATCTGCCTTGCTAGAAAGAACCCGGCCTGCCAAGAATGCAGAGCCTCATGATACTCGTAGAAGCATACATCTCACCAACGTGCAATGCAACCTTCAACCTTCTGTAAGTAATTTCACTGAAGCGGAAAGAGGAAATCCACCGAGATACAACATCCCGTGCCTCCACCATCACCAAGGCTGCTGCCGCTCCACCATCAGGACGAGAGACCAGAGGAGCCAGAGGAAGCCAACCCACTATTAGGATTGCTGATTTGATGGAAAGACAAGAAGTCCTTCCGTTACGCTTCAACGTTCTCTCCAGAATCCACCACCTCTTCCTGCCAAGATTTGTTCCCGTAGCCACGTCTCCCTGTCAAGGATTGTGATCGCAACTAGCCAAGTCTCTTTTGATCACAGCTGCTGCCAAGAACCGTTGATGCGCGTTTGTTGATGCCAGACAGAGATTCACCACGAAAACGACCACTACGAAGAATATTTTATCCATGTGATTTTCCAAACATCCCATCCGGGGGAGTACAATAAGCTTGCGTCAAATCACAAAGACGTGGATTCAAGAAGTAAGCTACACTTGGGGACTGAAGCCTCCTTCAGGTTTAGAAGTTTAAACACAGTCATCGCCTTACCAGCAAATGCAATAAAGGCACATCTTCCACGAGAAAATAAGCTCAGGATAATTACACATGAGGACTTTTGTCACGCTGCTTCCTCACGGGAGAGCCTGATACACCCAAAGCCCAATCATGCGCGAAGGACATGCCTAGCGGAGACAGAGTTAAGTAACTATCCTTAAACTAAATGTTTTATATTTATTAGACATATCAAATAAATTTTAAATATCTTGGTGTTGAGACGTGCAAGTTCCTCAACACTTACAACCTTGTTTCCAGGCATAATGCCTCATCACGTTTTCCTCTTAGTGTTGAGACGTTCAATTTCCTCAACACTTACAACCGTGTTTCCTGGCATACTTCCTCATCACTTTTTCCTCTTAGTGTTGAGACTTGTAAGTTCCTCAACACTTACAACCGTGTTTCCAGGCATACTGCCTCATCACTTTTTCCTCTTAGTGTTGAGATGTGCAAGTTCCTCAACACTTAAAACCTTGTTGCCAGGCATACTGCCTTATCACGTTTTCCCCTTAGTGTTGAGACGTGCAAGTTCCTCAACACTTACAACCGTGTTGCCAGGCATACTGCCTCAACACGTTTTCTTCTTAGTGTTGAGACGTTCAAAGTTCCTCAACACTTACAACTGTGTTTCCAGGCATACTTCCTCATCATGTTTTCCCCTTAGTGTTAATACGTGCAAGTTCCTCAACACTTACAACTGTGTTGCCAGGCATACTTCCTCAACATGTTTTCATCATAGTATTGAGACGTGCAAGTTCCTCAACACTTACAACCGTGTTGCCAGGCATACTGCCTCATCACGTTTTCCTCTTAGTGTTGAGACGTGCAAGTTCTTCAACACTTACAACCGTGTTGCCAGGAATGCTGCCTCAACATATCCATTCTCTTGGCGTTGAGACGTTCAAATTCCTCAACACTCCCCTTTGTGTTTCCAGGCAAACTGCCTCAATACATTTTTCCTCTTAGTGTTGAGACGTTCGAATTCCTCAACACTTACCATTGTGTTGCCAGGAAAACTGCCCCAACACATCTCCCACTTGATGTTGAGACGTGCAAATTCCTCAACACCACTATTGTGTTACCAGGAAGGCTGCCTCAACACATCCTTTCTCTTAGTGTTGATACGTACAAATTCCTCAACACTCACTACCGTGTTGTCAGGCATCACTGCCTCAACACATATTCATATTAGTGTTGAGATGCGCAATCTCCTCAACACTCACTACTGTGTTGTTAGGCATCACTGCCTCAACACATCTTCATCTTAGTGTTGAGATGTGCAATCTCCTCAACACTCACTACCATGTTGTAAGGCATCACTGCCTCAACACATCTTCATCTTAGTGTTGAGATGCGCAATCTCCCCAACACTCACCACCATGTTGTCAGGCATCACTTCCTCAACACATCTTCATCTTAGTGTTGAGATGTGAAATCTCCTCAACACTCACCACCATGTTGTCAGGCATCATTGCCTCGACACATCTTCATATTAGTGTTGAGATGCGCAATCTCCTCAACACTCAATACCTTGTCGGGCATCACTGCCTCAACACATCTTCATCTTAGTGTTGATATGCGCAATCTCCTCAACACTCACTACCGTATTGTCAAGCATCACTGCCTCAACACATCTTCATCTTAGTGTTGAGAATCTCCTAAACACTCACCACCGTGTTGTTAGGCATCACTTCCTCAACACATATTCATCTTAGTGTTGAGATGCGCAATCTCCTCAATACTCACTACCGTGTTGTCAGGCATCACTGCCTCAACACATCTTTATATTAGTGTTGAGATGTGCAATCTCCTCAACACTCACTACCGTGTTGTCAGGCATCACTGCCTCAACACATCTTCATGTTAGTGTTGAGATGCGCAATATCCTCAACACTCACTACCGTGTTGTCAGGAATCACTGCCTCGACACATCTTCATATTAGTGTTGAGATGCGCAATCTCCTCAACACTCACTACCGTGTTGTCAGGCATCACTGCCTCAATACATCTTCATCTTAGTGTTGAGATGCACAATCTCCTCAACACTCACTACCGTGTTGTCAGGCATCACTGCCTCAACACATCTTCATCTTAGTGTTGAGATGCGCAATCTCCTCAACACTCACTACCGTGTTGTCAGGCATCACTGCCTCAACACATCTTCATCTTAGTGTTGAGATGCGCAATATCCCTATCGCTCACTCGTGTTTTCTGGTGTCACTTCCTCAACACATCATAGTGCTGACGGCTCCACCACCTCAACACCGATCTTTGTATTCAAGGGTCAACTTCCTTAATACTCATCAGTCGAGGCTCCACTATATCGTTTTAGTGTTCTCTTCCTAAACGTACCAGAAGGGTGATTGCTACTTTCCTCGACGCTTCATTAAACATGTTCTGCTCAAAGGCCAAGACGGCCTCTCTCTACTAGTAACGTCTGTTTACTCTTCTTATGAATTTTATTTTCGTTTATCACCATCTATTGCTTACCCCGCAACAATGTCACCGTTACGTGATAAGAAGGGGACTTAATGTTGATGGTGGATTTTAGTTCAGGGCTAAAATTGTAAAACCAGTATTTTATGCGCTGTCACCCTGTAAAGGGAAAAGCCGTTTAAAGAAGTGATGAGTGCAGAAAACCTCTTCACTGTATTTGAAGCAACTCGCGTTATTAATTAATACATTATTTGCCTAGTATTTTCCATGTTATGTTCTCAATCGAACTCTCATTATTGACGTGACATGACGATTGAGTGTTCACTCTCAGCAGAGTAGCATGAATCTCCCGAAGTTCCAATATAGAGATGTGCATGAAATACCCACAGGCTACATCACTCTCTATAGAGAGTCTCGCATCGACGCGCTTTGGTTAGACGATCGAGCATGCTTAATTTCCTTAAGGGAAATCTAGACTGTCAATATCAGTCTCAGAAACGATCACGGCCACGCAAGTTGACCGCATGATTTAACCAGCTTAGACGAACCCTAGAAGGAGCAGGCAATCACCGTGATGACCACCGGCGGGCCCGCTTATGCCCTAGCCGGTCGAACACCACACTATACTCCCAACGCCCAACGAATGCTAGCCCTAAAATAGGGTGGCCGAGTTGTCTTGGGAAAAGCTCGAACGAGCGAAGACTGTCCAAAATAGTCTCAAAATCATCGCGACCGTCCAACTTAGCCAACCTAGTTGGACGGATTGGATTGTCCCGCGATTGATCAGTGAAGAGCTAATGTACACATTGGCGGGCTCACTCCTCACCTACTCGATCGGCTTTCTCATGGAAATTCCATGATGCAATGAACGTATGGTCGAAACATGGCTGGCGTGATGCTTTAAAAAGTCTTGGAAATTCCACTAGTGTCTTAAAACGATCACAACCATCCAACTTAGCCAGCATATTCGGATGGCTTAGATCGCGCCTAGGACCATCAGGAAGGTGCACATATTTTCATCGTCATCCCAACGTAGGCCCCACATGATCGGTTTATCCAAAGGAGAAGAGTGGCTTTCCAAACCGTTTAGCCAAAGTCATGCGTGCGTGACTGTGTAAAAACCCTAATTAGGGTTTGTGGCGTTGCATACATGTCGTAGTTCGATCACGACCATCCATCTTCGCCATATTGGATGGAAGGTGTAGATATAGACTTAAGAGGTACCGAGAGTGTCAACATGATCACGGTGGGACCACACTTTGCATGTGGCCGACTAGGACTCGGCACCTCGAAACACGCGCCCAAAAGTGGCATGTCACGCGGCTTCCAAATGCTTTGCGGCAATGGATTTCTGTCACAAATGGATCACGACCACTCATCTTTTCCAGTCAAATTGAGTAGCCCAGATCGAGCCTTCATGGGACGGAGAGGTACATTTGTGCACAACAACAGGCCGCCTCCATGCATGACCGATCGGTCCCACCAAAATTAACGCCCATGCTTGAGTTCGATCGAGCCAAAGAGGGATGCTTGCGCACCTCTTAAAAACCGTAAAATTCCATCAACGGTCGCAGATTTATGCCGTAAACCATCTCGTCCGTCCAACTTTGACATCTTGGTCGGACATCCTAGGTTGAAAGCTATACGACCAGTGAGATACCTCGATGATCACCGTCCGCCACTCTTCCACATGGAATGATCGAACCGGGAGATGGCTCGCCCATGCGGCATCCAAACGATCACTCGAAGATGGTTGGACGTGATGCTATTTTAAGACGCTTAATCCGAGACTTATTCAGTTAAGCCTTAAAACATCGATGCTTCGTACATGTTAATTGTTTTCGATGCATTACATGCATCGAGCATACACGATATTTCATGAATATCGATTTCTTAAATAACTTAGTTATTTAACTTAGCACCGTATGCTACTTCCTGTGGGTACCACGATCCACACATTCGAGACATCAAGCATGTCACAAACTAGGGGATACTTACTGGGGTATTGGTCTGGCGGTTTACAGCGTGCAGCGTGCAACGCGCCATTACAAGAACGTGTCAGGAAAAGGTGGAAGGTTAACAGTGATGAGGGAAGTGGGAAAAGATGTGATCGTGTGACAATCACCGCTTATACACGACCCCACTAATCCATCACTTCACCTCCTCCACTTCCTATGAGATGAGGGTTGCTCTCAATGACTTGTATAAATGGGTCCTTCACCTATTTCCAAACAACACAAAAAACCAAGTGTTGTTAACTACGTATCCAGAAAACACCTAGAACTGATAGCTTAGATTATGCAAGCCAGTTCAACATTCTGATACAAGTCATAAAAAGCCAACACCATCACAATATCAACACCTTCTTCGCTTCCCTCCCTAAGATCAACCCCATCTTCTTCACTTTGTGACCGAAGCAAGTCTGGAACGACCATTTCTTGGTTTAGGCCAGAATTGTGAAGATTGATCTCTCGAATCTAAAGTACTCCCGTGCAGTGCATTTTTTTAGGGTTTAGATTTGTTTCTCATCCACACACACCCAAATTTACCAAAACCAGCAGAAACAGTTTTCACCCAATAAACAGCCTCTTACTCCAACAACATGAGAGACAGGTTTAATAACTTCTTTAGACATCCATGAAAGAATATTGTGAAGTTTTTCATTCCTTAATCGAAGACGACATACACGTTCATGATGTCCTTTATTTCCGCAATAATAGCAGTTAAAGGAATTTTTCTTGTCCGTTCTCGTGTGAGTAGATTTAGAAGGAGCAAAATCCTTGTCTCTAGGAACATTACAAGCTGCAAGTGGTTTTTCACATGAGGATTTATCATTATCTTTAACAAAATTGATCTTACTAGTTTCTGGAGCGTCTATTCCTTTATAGCCCAGACCACGTATATCACGATGTTCTTTACATGCTCCAAGCATAGAAGATAATTTTGTAGAGCTAGAAGTGAATCTACTCAGACTCTCTTCCAGTGATTTTACCTTATCAAGAGAAGCGGCAAGGTCAGTCTCTAAGGATTTTTCTTTGGCGAGAAGACTGAGTTTTCTGTCATTAAAACATTTTTGTTGAGAGTCATATCTTGCTTCAGATTCTGCAAGTCTTTCTTTCAACACAAAGAGATTTCGAAGAAGATTATTACATTCGGACCCTTTTGAGAGTACTTCTTCTTCACGATCTTTAAGGATAGATTGTAAAAACTTATAGCCACAATTATAACCTTTAAAGAGTTTTCTCAGTTTTCAGTTTTCTTGACAGAGTAGTGCCATGTATTTACTCAAGCAAGAGGTTGACTTCTTTTCTTTCAAAGCATGGTCAAAAAGCTTGATATATTGAGATACTTCCTCATCAATACTTTTTCCTTCTTCTGAATCACTGTCATCTGAAAGATCATCCAACTGTTCATCAAGAGATTTTTCCCAGTTAAATGCAGATTCAGTCAAAGGGCCAGAAACAGAGTTTTTCTTGGTCGGGATTTTGAAACTCACGGGGGTGACTCTGAGATGATGTTGCATCATCTGAGATATTCTTATCGTCCATAGAGTCATACCGCTACAAACACAGACTTATAAGGTCTTTAAACGTGTTTGCCTGCTCTAATACCAATTTAAAAAGCGGGGGTCTAACAACCACACCCAATATTTGGATTAGCAATCTGTTTGGACTAACTCCAATATACTTTTAAGAGAATCAACTAGAAAGTCAGACTCAATCTTAATAAAAGTATATCAAAGAGTTATATGTCACTTTTTCGATTCAATACTTACTCAAGCAAATAGAAATTTGCGAGTCTAATTGAATACAACAGAAATCACTTGAACGGTACCAAAGACCAATGTTCAAGGATCAATCAATTTCAATCAACAACCAAAGGTTGGATTTCCCAATTGATCGATTCAACCCACAAACTGTGATATTTCAATTATATAACAAAATATAATGCGAAAAAGAAATAACACAGACACCAGAAGTTTTGTTAACGAGGAAACCGCAAATGCAGAAAAACACCGGGACCTAGTCCAGATTGAACACACATTGTATTAAGCCGCTACAGACACTAGCCTACTACAAACTAACTTCGGTCTTGACTGTAGTTGAACCCCAATCAATCTCACACTGATCCAAGGTACAGTTTGCTCCTTACGTCTCTGATTGCAGCAAGATACTACGCAATTGATTCCCTTAGCTGATCTCACCCACAACTAAGAGTTTATATGAACCAAAGTCGAAGACTTTAATAAACAAATTTGTATCACATAGAAAAGTCTACGGTAATAGATAAATCTGTCTCCCACAAAAATACCTACGAGTTTTTGTTCCGTCTTTTGATAAATCAAGGTGAACATGAACCAATTGATAACCTGGACTTATATTCCCGAAGAACAACCTAGAATTATCAATCACCTCACAATAATCTTAATCGACTAGCGAAATAAGATATTGCGTAATCAAAAACAATGAGACGAAGATGTTTGTGACTTCTTTTATATCTTGCCTATCGGAGAAATCAATCTCAAGCCAATCTTACGATTGTAATTAGTACGATAGAAACAACAAGATCAGATCACACAACTACAAGAATAGTAGTATCGGTCTGGCTTCACAATCCCAATGAAGTCTTCAAGTCGTTAACCTAGAGGGTCTCGATAGAAACCTAAGGTTAAAGGAGAATCGAATATATCTAATACAACTAGTATCACACAGGAGGTGTGAAGAATCTTCGGTAAATAATTAGAAGTCTTCTAAGAGATTAAGTTATTTACTGTAATACTTAATCTAGTTTAATAGACATCAATTTTTGATTTCTTTCATTGATTGTATTGGTCTATTATGAATAAAATTATTTGTTTAGTAATTTTTCTTGTGATAGTTTTTGGTTTACATAGCCTGTGCTTAATTGCTTTTATCTTATTGTTATGTATGTTTATGGGATGTTTGATTCCGGTTTTACTACCTTAATATTCGATCTCATGTATTGTGAACCCTTATGGTTTGGGTGACTTTTTGATTTAGCGGGATTAAGTTCTAGCTCTAGTAGGTAGGCTTTATCAAAGGATCATGAGGGGTTCTGATAGAAACAATATGTGAAAAAGTCACAATATGTTGAATCGGTTTTGGTTTAGCATAAAAGCATAAGTGTTTCGACAGTTTTCAACTTTTGCTTGCAATGGTTAAAACCGGTTTTCAACCTTTCTCTGGTAAAGGTTGAGGTGTGTTGTTATTCTTTTGTTTATGCATAAGGATGACAACATGGTGATATTTCGATATTAATTCTCCCTGGACGAAGATGCTATCATATTGGAGAAGAGGATGCGAAATTTGAGGTAACAATATTGTTAGTTAATTGTTTTCCTGTTTAAGAAAAGCCTAAGTATATATTATATATATTTGTTGCTTTTGCTTAAAAATTTCGGTTCAATTGATATTTATTCCATGATGTGTGTGTGGATGTGTGTTTCGATTGGTTCTGGTTAAGAAAAACCATTGTTATCTTTCTTTTGTATGGTATCAATTATTTAGGCTCACAAAATTACGGTGCAATTGCGGTGCTTTTAATGTCTATGTTGTTTAAATTGCTTCCGGTTGAGGTGAATAATTATGCAAGTTGATTTATTTTGGTTTGTATGAATTATTTATGGCTTAACAAAATAATTTGTGTACATGATGAGTTGTTTAGTCCAATTTGATTACGGATAAGAAACTAAGTTAATTCTGATCTTAGTTTGTCTTATCAAAGTGAGGTTTCGGTTATTCAAGTCTAATCGAATGCCTAAACAAGGAATGCTAGTTACCTAACCTAGTACTTGTCTTGTTTAAAATTGAAAGGTTTAAGTTTATGGATAATTAGAACCTGATGAGAAAAATGGAGTTTATCTTTATTTTGGTCTTATCGAATTAAGCGGTTGTTTTTGAACAATCGGTTTAGCAAAGGGATTCATGTGCTTAGTTGTTTTTGGTTTGCTAAACTAAATTGGAAAAATTGTTTCGGACAATTGTTTCCTTGGTAACATATCAAAATAAGACTACTTGTAGTTTCAATTTTGATATTGGTTATCAGAACGTGATGTGTGGAACCCCCGTGCCTAACTCTACAGGTTTGCAAGTCTATTTTGAGATTTGTAAGATTATTTTCGTGTTGTCCTTTATTTCTTCGTTTCTTTGTCATTTTTGTGACAAAAAGGGGGAGAAATATATGGAGTAAACAGGTGATGCTGGTACTGATTTTATATTGATTGGCATCGCTATGGAAAAGAACATTGGTACTTGAATGTTTTATCTAACGAAAGAGTGAAAGCACAGACTAAGGGGGAGTAACATGTCATATAAAATGGTATAACAAAGACGTGCGGATTGAATATCTACCTATCTTCGTTAGGGGGAGTATTAGCTTTGTTATTATAATGTCAACAACGACATTTTCAAAGATTGAATGTAAGCAGTTTTACTGTGTTGTTGAATCGGGAATCAAGCGGATTGTAATGAATTCTTGTAATTTATTTGTCCATATGATGTAAGAGTTTTGTCACTAAAATTGACAAGGAGGAGATTGTTATAGCATTGCTCGGTTGAACCCACCAAGCGTTGGTATGTCAAGTTTGGTTGTCATATTTTAGTGAATCAAAACTCATGTTAAGAGTCGATTGATTATGTACTAGAGTCAACTTCGTATAGGTTAGCTTGAAACTATTAGAATATGAGACATTACACGTATTGCGAAGTCTTGAAGATGTAAAGAAGAAAGGAGCTACAACGAAAACAATCATCCTTTCACTTGAGGTTAGTGATATTTGACTTGAACTGTTTCATTCCCTAACGTAGCTTTCAAGTCGTGCATTTTGAAAACATAACTGTGAAGCATACTTGAACTCTAGATAGACATAGTATTAAGAAATACAATACGAGGTTTATTGCTTAACCATTAAACTTTGTAGATAAGACATCGACATAATCATTTGAATGCTATTGTGATTATGTATGGGTATGAGGTGAGGATTTCATCCCAGGAAACAATGTTTACATGTGTTCTAAGGATATAAGTTCATAAACTTGTTTGTGGACCGAAAAAGAAATTTCCAGGTGTTATTGGTTTTGTTATTCATTGCATATCTTATGAACAACCAATATGTGTGATAGAGTATAACCACTCACAACGTGTTGTGTTCTTGGTAGAACTATTCACAAAGGCGTGACTTATGTATTGGTATAACTTTTATTAGTAAAACCGATCTTAATTAATCACCTGTGGTATCATCGGATTTTGTATGTCTGACCAATTAAAAGGAAAGGGGAACCGATCCTTGTAAGGGGTGCAGTACATCAAAAGGAACCGATCCTTGTATGGGGTGCAACAAGGTTTATAGCAGAAAGGGGAACCGATCCTATGATAATGTACAACACATTTTTAGGCAAAGGAGAACCGATCCTATGGACATGTGAAACACATATAAGTTAGATACCATATATATATATGGGGAACCGATCCTAGTACCTAGTCAACCGAATTTTTGGAAAGCTAGTGTGACTATGCACAGTACTCACATGGAGGTACAACCGAAACTTTTTTTGGTAGAACCGTAAACCCATGATTGTGATTGAATGTAGGTTTGATCAATCACATAGTTCTTTAAAGTCATATGAACCAATTATAAAATTGTTTGGAAGTGTGGAAAATTGGTTTCAAGGTTGTAAGTGTGAAAGAGAACTTACAAAGCTAAGATGTCGACAAACTTTGAACACGTGCTGTGAATGTTTATTTCTTTAATTGTTCAAAGATATTCCTTAACGGCTAAGGGAAGAGAATCCCAGGATCGAAACATAAGTAAGTTAAGAATATTTTAATTAAGGTTATTAATTTCATTTTGTAGGGAAATTCCAGAATTAGTAATGTGCATTTACTAATTAGATTTTCCGAGAGATTTCGATCGTTATTTTTGGACAAAGCATTTCCAGGAATTATGAAAACCGAATCTGTGCTTTTATGAATATCTTGAGAATATTTTCGGTTTTGGAAATTCCTTGGTGTCCAAACTTCCTTGTCTATAAATACTCGAAGTTTTCCTTTTTAACAAACTAATCCTTCGTAACAACAGATTTACTCTTTTATTGTTGTTACTGGTGTAGCCGCCTATTTGGAGAGGAGAGTAACCTAATTAGGCAAAATCTCTTACGGCCGCTCAGTTTAAAGTCTTCTTTGGGATTGAGAAGCTCTAGCGTGTACCGTTGGTGGGAAACTAGATAATTGCAGTTTATCTTTTGTTTTCGATTGATTTGATTAACTAACGGTGGTTAAAATCTTATTGCACCTAGTTTGTTTATTCTTGAGAATCTTATCTTCTGATATAAGATTCACTCAAACTAGTTCAGAGTTTCGACAGGAATCTTTAGACTGTTTTTAGTTCTAAAGACGATCTTGTGATAATCCATTGTTAACAGACTCCGTTCTGTGAGTGATTGATCACAAGAGATTCAAGTGATTGTGTGCAGGTTTTTATTGAAGATTTAAGAAGATTTGAAGACAAAGAAGATATTGAAGATCTGACTTGGGTTTTATAATCTTTGGTGTGCACAATACTTGTTTCGGTAAAAGAGGATCCAATTGATAATCGGTTTATCTGTGTGGTAGATCGGATTGATTGATTGATTGAGTAGATCGGCATCAACACAATTCTTCGGATTAAAGGTGTTGTTGGCTTAATATTAATCGATTACCTTTGGGTGATTGAATATAAGATAGATCTGAGGAACTGACGAAGGAGTTTATGTTGAGATAAACGGAAGAGCCTTTGTCCGACTCATATCACTTGGTTGAATAGAGTTGATACCAAACAGATTTGTTGTTCTTTTAATGTTTGGAATACGAACAAAAGGAATTGTTCCAAGTGCGTGACTTATTTATAAGTTGGAGGCGTGGGAATACAGAAGGAACTAGGTGAACTATAGGGGTTAGTTACTTGGTCTCAACTATACGAATTTAGTGTAAGTTTTTGTAGCAGCTTAATCCTGAGAGTATTCAATTCTGGACTAGGTCCCGGGGTTTTTCTGCATTTGCGATTTCCTCGTTAACAAAATCTTGTTGTGTCATTTACTTTTATATTCCGCATTATAATTGTTTTATTGTAATTAAAGTAAATTACACAAACGTTAATTCATATTTACTTGATAAGCAATCCTATTATGTTTGGTTAAGTCCGAACCTTTGTATCAAGTAAACATACTTTGTTGTTGTATTTTTTCAATCTCGTATCCATAGATGATCACACGAAGTGTGAACCGATTAGTTGTATTGTCTCGACCCAGTCCATAGACAATCACTTTCGGAGAAAGGACTTATAGGTAGGAAATTTTTAGCTTGAGGTATATTTGGGTACCCTCGCCTTTTCAATTGGTATCAGAGCGGGCAAACACGAAAAGATCTAACAATATGTGTTTGGTGCGATCCAACCTATAAGAATTGAATCCAATGTATGATTCAGTTAACGTTGAGCAAGAAGATGATATACTTCTTAAAGAAAGTTTGTTTTCACAAACTGATAAATAGGTATGTACTGTAAGTTCACTAGTGGAACACAACAATATTAACCATGATGGGTTAATTAGAAAACAAAATGATGTGGCAAAGGATTCAGGTTCAAATGTCTATAATAAGATCAAGTTTTTCAGAAAGCTTGCTGAAAAATATAATCTAAAGGATAATACCTATTATCCATCTGCCGAAAAGATCGCCAGATATTTCTTGATTCATGAAGGTACTGAATATAAAGGTATTGAATCTTCTCAATCCAAAAGAGATATATTAGTTAAAACAAGGATATGTGATTCTAATATGAATAATCTCTTAACTAATATACAACATTGTGATTCCAATAGTCATACCTCTCACAAGGATCATGATGGATGGATTTCTAGGGATAATCTTTTGACTAATATCCGGTCAAAATCAATGATCATCAGTTGTGACAATGATTATCTTTCAGACGGTTGTAATAATCAACTCTTACACACAAAAGGGAATGATTTCAGATCATGTTGTTTTGTAGTTGATCAACTGTCTAAGATTGGATCCAGGAAACAATCTCATAAAATGATGATGTCATATTCCAAAAAATTCCCGAGTCGATACAAGAGTTCTGTTTATCACATGACCCAAAAAACTTCATGTCAAAATTATGATCATCAAGATGATTACTCTGTTAAATCAGATCACTCCTGCTGTGACACAGTGAAAGAAGTTTATTCCTGGAAGAGTCTCAAAAATACAGATAATTCAGAAATATCGTGATGGATCTTATTTCACAAATTCCGAGCTATCAATAGCTCACACGAACGACTGATGTTTGTTTATATAATTTCCCTTGATATGCTCGGTCCAAATAAAAAGGGAAATTCTTAAAAAGAGCACAAGAATTTGAAAAACATTTTTTAGATTCCAGTATATTTAAAGTATTTATACTTTGAGTATCTTTCTATCCTTGGGAAGTCCCTGACCAAAGTTTTTGGAAAATTCTTCATGACCTTTTGATCATACTGGTTCGGAAATACTCGTGTTGTTTCCAAGAGTATATTTTCGCAAATAAGATACCACAATTAGGTATTTCATTCTTGGAAATCAAGTTTGAATTATTATATAAACCATCTTTTGGGACCGATACTCTTGTCTGCAGTCAAAGACGGGTGAAAATACTATTGATATTGAATCTCAACTACGAAAACTTGAAACCTTTCCTGTTGAATTCAAGTGTTACTTCTCTAAGGAACATAAAAGGAGTCATATCTCTCTTGAGCTTTTGTTTGCGTTAATGAGAGATTTTGGAGTTACTCTTGAACTTTTGGAAACAGCAGTAGTGAATGAAAAACTACTTGAATCAAATCTCTTGAAGTCGATTGTGGAATTGAATCTTCTGAAGCAAAGAGTCAATCATCTAAAAGAAAAGTGAAGATCCAAGAATCAAAACACCAAAGAATCTTCGGTAAATAATTAGATGTCTTCTAATTAAGTTATTTACTGTAATACTTAATCTAGTTTAATAGACATCAATTTTTGATTTCTTTCATTGATTGTATTGGTCTATTATGAATAAAACTATTATGAATAAAATTATTTGATTAGTAATTTTTTTTGTGATAGTTTTCGGTTTACATAGTCTGTGCTTAATTGCTTTTATCTTATTGCTATGTATGTTTATGGGATGTTTGATTTCGGTTTTACTACCTTAATATTCGATCTCATATATTGTGAACCCTTATGGTTTTGGTGACTGATTTAGCGGGATTAAGTTCTAGCCCTAGAAGGTAGGCTTTATCAAAGGATCGTGAGGGGTTCTGATAGAAATAATATGTGAAACAGTCACAATATGTTGAATCGGTTTTGGTTTATCATAAAAACATGTGTGTTTCGACGGTTTTCAACTTTTGCTTGAAATTGTTAAAACAGGTTTTCAACCTGTCTCTGGTAAAGGTTGAGGTGTGTTGTTATTCTTTTGTTTGTGCATAAGGATGACAACGTGGTGATATTTCGATATCAATTCTCCCTGGATGAAGATGTTATCATATTGGAGAAGTGGATGTGAAATTTGAGGTCACAATCTTGTTAGTTAATTGTTTTCCTGTTTAAAAAAAGCCTGAGTTTATATTATATATATTTGTTGCTTTTACTTAACAAAATTTCGGTTCAATTGATATTTATTCCATGATGTGTGTGTGGATGTGTGTTTCAATTGGTTCCGGTTAAGAAAAACCATTGTTATCTTGCTTTTGTATGGTATCAATTGTTTAGGCTTACAAAATTACGGTGCAATTGCGGTGCTTTTAATGTCTATGTTGTTTCAATTGCTTCCGGTTGAGGTGAATAATTATGCAAGTTGATTTATTTTGGTTTGTATGAATTATTTATGGCTTAACGAAATAATTTGTGTACGGGATGAGTTGTTTAGTCCAATTCGATTCCGGATAAGAAACTAAGTTAATTCTGATCTTAGTTTGTCTTATCAAAGTAAGGTTTCGGTTATTAAAGTCTAATCGAATGCCTAAACAAGGAATGCTAGTTAACTAACCTAGAACTTGTCTTGTTAAAATTGAAAGGTCTAAGTTTATGGATAATTAGAACCTGATGAGAAAATTGAGTTTATCTTTATTTTGGTCTTATCGAATTAAGTGGTTGTTTTTGAACAATTGGTTTAGCAAAGGGACTAATGTGCTTAGTTGTTTTTGGTTTGCTAAACCAAATTGGAAAAATTGTTTCGTACAATTGTTTCCTTGGTAACATATCAAAATAAGACTACTTGTAGTTTCAATTTTGATATTGGTTATCAGAAAGTGATGTGTGGAACCCTCGTGCCTAACTCTACAGGTTTGCAAGTCTATTCTGAGATTTGTAAGATTCTTTTCGTGATGTCCTTTATTTTTTCGTTTCTTTGTCATTTTTGTGACAACAAGGGGGAGAAATATATGGAGTAAACAAGTGATGTTGGCATTGATTTTATGTTGATTGGCATCGCTAGGGAAAAGAACATTGGTACTTGAATGTTTTATCTAACGAAAGAGTGAAAGCACAGACTAAGGGGGAGTAACATGTCATATAAATTGGTATAAAAAAGACGTGCGGATTGAATATCTACATATATTCCTTATGGGAGGTATTAGCTTTGTTATTACAATGTCAACAACGGCATTTTCAAGGATTGAATGTAACCAGTTTTACTGTGCTGTTGAATCGGGAATCAAGCGGATTGTAATGAATTTTTGTAATTTGTTTATCCATATGATGTAAGAGTTTTGTCATTAAAATTGACAAAGGGGGAGATTGTTAGAGCATTGCTCGGATGAACCCACCAAGCGTTGGTACGTCAAGTTTGGTTGTCATATTTTAATGAATCAAAACTCATGTTAAGAGTCGCTTGATTATGTACTAGATTCAACTTCGTATAGGTTAGCTTGAAACTATTAGAATATAAGACATTACAAGTATTGCGAAGTCTTGAAGATGTAAAGAAGAAAGGAGCTACGACGACAACAATCATCCTTTCACTTGAGGTTAGTGATATTTGACTTGAACTGTTTCATTCCATAACGTATCTTTCAAGTCGTGCATATTGAAAACATAACTGCGAAGCATATTTGAACTCTAGATAGACATAGTATTAAGGAATACAATACGAGGTTTATTTCTTAACCGTTAAACTTTGTAGATAAGACATCGTCATAATCATTTGAATGCTATTGTGATTATGTATGGGTATGAGGTGAGGATTTCATCCTAGGGAACAATGTTTACATGTGTTCTAAGGAAGTAAATTCATAAACTTGTTTTTGGACCGAAAAGGAAATTGCCAGGTGTTATTGGTTTTGTTATTCATTGCATATCTTATGAACAACAAATATGTGTGATAGAGTATAACCGCTCACAACTTGTTGTGTTCTTGGTAGAACTATTCACAAAGGCCTGACTTATGTATTGGTATAACTTTTATTAGTAACACCGATCTTAAGTAATCACCTGTGGTATGATCGGATTTTGTATGTCTGGCCAATTAAAAGGAAAGGGGAACCGATCCTTGTAAGGGTTGCAGTACATCAAAGGGAACTGATCCTTGTATGGGGTGCAGCAAGGTTTATAGCAGAAAGGGGAACCGATCCTATGAACATGTGCAACACGTTTTTAGGCAAAGGAGAACAGATCCTATGGACATGTGAAACACATATAAGTTAGATACCATATATATGTGGGGAACCGATCCTAGTACCTAGTTAACCGAATTTTTGGAAAGCTAGTGTGATTATGCAAAATACTCATATGGAGGTATAACCGAAACTTGTTTTGGTAGAACCGTAAACCCATGATTGTGATTGAATATTGATTTAATCAATCACATAATTCTTGAAAGTCAGATGAACCAATTTTAAACTTGTTTGGAAGTGTGGCAAATTGATTATGATTTTTTCTGGGGTTGTAGTAATGAAGGTTCAAACCCTCGGATTTGTGAAGGATAATTTTTTAGACTTAATAAAAAAGATAAATATATACAATAAAATATTAACAATGGTGAGAGGTATTGGGACTAATGATTTGGCCAATCTTCATAAAATAGGGCTCAATGAATTATTCTCGACAATAATCGCTCAAAACATAAGTTATATGGACTCTTATTTTGCCAAAGTAGATTCTCAAAAAATTGATTGTAAATGTTAAACATGGAACATCAAATCACCTAAGCTAAACATGACCCATCTAATCAAATAACACCCAATTTAATCAAATCATATTTCAATTAATTTTTAATGCAAAAGTCTTAAAAATAATTAATAAAATTACCCATGTATGAAGCTCGGCCTCCGCCGTCGTCCCAGTGTTGGGGTTTAACTCATCATAGTAAAAATGCTCTCAAAATAATTATTTATGGCTCAAAAATGGTTCACAGTGATGAAATAAAGAGAAAATGATGAAAATCGGGTGTTTGCAACGTTTATAATTGTTGCAAACACCGTTACAAAGAACGATAAAAGACTACTGCTGTTGTCTGCGTAGCTGACTACGACCCACAGGGACTGGTCGTTGTCACTGTTGAAGAACGACGGTTTTTGGCTGTCTGTTCTTCGTGTTCTTCATCTTCATCAATGGCAGCAGCAACAACAGAGAAAAATGGTGGATTCTTCCTCTGCAGCGCTCTCCTCTCTACTCCAAACTCTCAACACCCTCTACTGTGATACCCAAGCACCTTATATACACAACAGGACACGTAAATCCCGAGAATATCTTTGTAATAACTCCCTTTTCTTCTCTGCAAGTCACCGGAGATTTTATTCTCCATTTTTCCTTTTGCACGCCTATGTTTCCTTTCAAACTCTGATTATGCGTTAATAGAAGATATTTGGTATTTATATCTTCTAGGATTCGATATATATCCTTCTAGGTACAATATCTTCCCTCTTTACTCGAGTATCTTCCACATATGTTCTTTCCAGGATGCTTCGGTCCCTGTTTAGCTTTGATCTTCTCTAACGGATTGTTCAGCACAAGTTTTTCGATCCAATTCATTGTACCAAGCCTGTTAGGCTATATTAGGTCCATCCCAATCATTTCCAGCGATTGAATCTCGCTCAAAGCCCACACAAGATCGAACCCTAAACTGCCAGTGAAGTGTGCATGGCATAAGATTTTCCGGCCACTTTTTGAATCGTGAAGAAAGGGTGTCCCCCTAACCACTGTTGGGTGTCCCTTTAGCAACTGGGGTGGAAACATCTTTTTTTTGGGGGGAAATAGTAATTTTTCTGGGTTCCTCCGGGACATTTCTGGGACGTTTCCGGTGCATTTCTGGGGTGCTTCCGGCATACTTTCGGGGTACTTCCGGTTCACTGTTTACAGAGGTCCAAATTCTACATATTCAGTCACTTTCGCCGCAAAACCTTATTTTTCCAAAAACACCTACAAATAAATAAAATACCATCATAAGTACAAAAATGGGTACTAACAATATATACAATTGGGCTATATTAGACACCTAAATGCGTCTATCAAATACCCCCAAACTTATTATTCGCTAGTCCCGATCAAATCAAATAGAAAATAAAATCCTAACTCACTGTCGCAGGCATCGTCGATTGCATTTAGCGTATGCAACAAGCCTTTAAACCCCTAGGTAGCCCTAGTGGCCGAGTTATAGTCTCGGGAGGGCTTACAAGAGATATACCCACAAAACCTTAATACTACAGACCCTAGCTATCTACAACGAACCTTGGAAGGCACTAAAGAATCTCCTTGGTTGGCATACTTATTGACTACAAGAGGAAGTACCCTGATGCGAAATTCCAATTGATGTACACGAGTTTGCACTCAAGCGTACTAAAATTCATATATAAGTGACAGAGCTCTACTCAGATAGTTGCACTATGGACATCATATTCGGAGTCAAACTAATCACATGGAAAGATTAAGAGATGGATATAGAAAAACATAGATGGTGTTGATGTTGACCAAATGATCAATGTTTCACATATCTGTCTGAAGGCCACTGCTAAAATGAACCTATCCTAATGGACTGAGATACCGGTCTGACTAATATCAACACTGCTGGCATATACAAGGGAACCAGCGGTCAATAACTTAAATCTAGATCAACAAACTGGCAAATACAAGGGAACCAGCAGTTGACTACACAGAACAATAACCATTTTTTTTAACTTAACGGCATGAATAGATCTTTTTGATCCAAGCGCATGCTTCTTGTCAGCAGATTACACGATAGTTCCCACGGGTCCTGCATTCCACGCTTGCTTAGGCGACGGAAACAGGGAGAACACACGCATATTGCTATCCAAGTGTTAATACTTATTCCGATTGGTCTAACTGGTCCGGTCTTAACTTTTTTTTTTTTATATAGTAACTCAATCACTCTAATTCACCCTAGCAGTGGTAACAACTTGAATCGTGTGCCCCACCTAATCACTTAGAGAAACATAGTTTAAAATGAAAAAATAAAAATAGAAGTGAAAAGGACTCAACGAAATATGGTGAAACTATCATGTTATTTCTAACACCTGAGCTCTGTGCTTTTATGAATAGACTCTTTAGATGTTTCCATCTATTCAGATTGGTTCCTCAACTCCTACAACCAAAATGCTTCCATCCACTTAGATTGGTTAGTGCCATCCTAAATACGCATAAATTTCTAGGCTCTGGAGTTTATTTATTGCAACTAAAAAGTTTCTCCCATACCCCCAAACTTAAATCTAACATTGTCCTCAATGTTCTAAAGATGAAACTAAAAGCATGAACAAGGAGAAACTGTTACCATTTGAAGCGGAAGAGTTAAGGAAAGATATTACCGTGTTGCATGAGCATGGGATACCTCCCAAGAAGTGCTAAGTTTAAAGTCTTCAGCCAGACTTAGGAAAGGATTAGTCAACTCGAACCATAAAATAACAGTCGAAATAACTGTGGGTCTTCAAAACTAAATAGAGCTGACCAAAGGAAACTGCAATGAACCAAGAAAGTGAACAAGACTAGCATGCCCTTACTTAGTTTCCTGATTAAGAAATTTATATCTAATTGTGGTTCAGGTTCAGGTTCTATGAAAGGGTCTAAATAGAAAATTTTCATTGGCTGCGTTTCTTCATAGGTGGGATCCGAATCATTAGGTCCTAGAGTCTGGAAAAACTCAAATATGATCTTAGAAGCGCATAATAATAACCTAAATAACTGAGGATCCTCTAAGTCAATAATTTGACTTACATAATTACCAAAATGAGAGTAGTGGTCATTCTTAAGCAAATGTGTCGATTCTAATTTCCTAAAGCATTTAGGTTTAGTCTCACAACTTAATATTCGACACATTTGGAATATAAACGTTCCCACAGTTGGAAGAAAACTATTTGGTGGGAAAACAAAGTCAATCTGGGGATCATAGCCTGGGCAAACCACATCAACCAGAGGATGGGTTTCTAACGACTGAACTCCTTCATGGACATCATTAGGCTCGGGAAAACGAGTATGAAGGTAATCTTGTAAAATGGTCGAGGCACAGATATCAAGTCCTAAGTGTGGGGACTTTCTGAGAGTTAAAGGTAAGGCACTAGGGAAGTGATAATCACCCCCAAACTTAGAGTTTTCAGTGTCTCTAGATAGACCTCTAATTATTTCTTGAATTTCCGTATCTTCAGAGTCCTTAAAATATTAGAGATTCTTCTAAGTTATTATCAGGTAGTGCATCTTTACTCATCTCTACGGGTCTATCTTCTTCTTCCAAGACTATTGTTTCTAAGTCGCTAGACTCTAAAACAGTATTTTCGAAATGAACCCGTTCCTCTAAACACTATCGGCTTCGTAATCAAAAGGAAAAACTACATCGTCTAAAACGGTGGTATCCCTAATCAAATCCTCGTCCTTTTGAATAGGTGAATAATCATAAAAATTATTTGGATTTGAACTAGAAATAATATAATCATTATAAAGCTCAATTGGATTAATAGATTCCTGATCACTATGCCTACATATTTCAGATTCTTCATTACTACTATCCTCATCATCATAATAGTACAAAGATGATTGAACCTTATCTAAATAAGTAGTGTCTTTTATTCTAACCTCGTCCTCTAGATTGGGCAAATATTCACTATTGATATCAAGGGTAGAATTGGAAACACTATTTTGGAAATTTAGATTATTTCGAGCAGCATTAGCTAACTGTTCATTTTCTGCTCTAAACGTGCTTGAATTTCACTGAGCGTAACACTTATACGTTCACAAGTCTCATTGAATATCTTAGACCGTTGTGTACTCTCTTCTCTTGAACTAACTGCACGTTCATACTCCCTTCGAATTTTTGGTAGGTTTCTTCTAGAGATTGAACAGGTTTAGAAATGTCATAATCAGACTAGTTTTTAAGTAATTTTCCAAAAACGCATGACTAGTACTATAATATTCCTGATTTTCTTGCTCGTAAGACCAATTCGTGTGTGGATAGTAATTGGGCTCACTATGGTATGAACCATAACCTTGAAAAGGTTGGCGTTCCCAACTACTATTCCCACCATGGTCATAAAACTGATGATGTCCATATTCAAATTCAGGTCGATACTCATTGTATTGGCTTCTATCATACCAGTTCGACATTCTTAATTGCAAGGGAATTCTACACAACCACAAACAAGGCGACTCGACTCCACCAAAAAACCTAAAATCTAGCAAACAAAAGCATGATGGCTCCACTTAGATTGTTTCTAGCTTCTATCTTCGAAGGGAATTCGTTAATTTAAGCACCCCTCTGGAATCAATCCGAGTCAAAGTAAGTTGAATTGAGGCGAGGGAAGCTCAGTAGAGCTTTGATACCCAAGGCCTCACCGCTATACAAGGCGGCGCAGTCACGCATTCAACTCACAAACCATCATGAACTTGAGTGTGCTTAAGAGCAACCAATATTTCGAAATTTTCCTATAAGCGTTACCCTATCGGTCTCGTTCTTCAATTTTAAGCTTGGGTTCGCGTTAGGTTTCGTTTTCCTAAGGCGGGCAAGAAGGGAGCGGTGATGAAATCCGAACCCTTATCTTGTATTGGCCAGGCCTTGCCCTTTACTAGGAATTTAAAAACAGTCCAAATTCGTCCTCAATCAATGAATCACCTTAAGGAATACAGTAACCGCTTACAGGAGATTCGCGAGTTTTCGATGGACTTACCTCTCGTACCAGACGGGGGATGAACCGTTGAAGTCGACTCGGGACACGACTCCTATGTCATGTACGAACCCGAGGGGCCGAGACGATATAGTAATCGTCGTCCTTCCCTGCACACAGTTTATATAATTTTTTTTAATAATAATACCCTTCCGTAGGGTTAAAAAAAAGTCCAATTGTCCAGAATAAAGTCCAAATAAAAAGTCCAAAAATTACAAAAATTATGAAAAATAAAGCCTATTTACAAATCCTAAAAAAAAAACAATTATGTCTTTTTTTTTCCTTCTCTTTTAGCTTTTAGCTTTTAGCTTTAAGCTTTTTGTTCCCAAGTCCTTAGTATTCCACTTCGAACCTGTAAATCAAAGACACAAAAAGAAACGTAAAAAGGAACAAATAATAGTAAAAAAAAATAATAAAAACTAAAAAATTCTACCTAAGCACAAATCCGCGTCGGCGGAGGCGCCAAAATGATTATGATTTTTTCTGGGGTTGTAGTAATGAAGGTTCAAACTCTCGGATTTGTGAAGGATAATTTTTTAGACTTAATAAAAAAGATAAATATATACAATAAAATATTAACAATGGTGAGAGGTACTGGGACTAATGATTCGGCCAATCTTCATAAAATAGGGTCAATGAATTATTCTCGACAATAATCGCTCAAAACATAAGTTATATGGACACTTATTTTGCCAAAGTAGATTCTCAAAAAATTGATTGTAAATGTTAAGCATGGAACATCAAATCACCTAAGCTAAGCATGACCCATCTAATCAAATAACACCCAATTTAATCAAATCATATTTCAATTAATTTTTAATGCAAAAGTCTTAAAAAGAATTAATAAAATTACCCATGTATGAAGCTCGGCCTCCTCCGTCGTCCCAGTGTTGGGGTTTAACTCATCATAGTAAAAATGCTCTCAAAATAATTATTTATGGCTCAAAAATGGTTCACAGTGATGAAATAAAGAGAAAATGATGAAAATCGGGTGTTTGCAACGTTTATAATTGTTGCAAACACCGTTACAAAGAACGATAAAAGACTATTGTTGTTGTCTGCGTAGCTGACTACGACCCACAGGGACTGGTCGTTGTCACTGTTGAAGAACGACGGTTTTTGGCTGTCTGTTCTTCGTGTTCTTCATCTTCATCAATGGCAGCAGCAACAACAAAGAAAACTGGTGGATTCTTCCTCTGCAGCGCTCTCCTCTGTACTCCCAACTCTCAACACCCTCTACTGTGATACCCAAGCACCTTATATACACAACAGGACACGTAAATCCCGAGAATATCTTTGTAATAACTCCCTTTTCTTCTCTGCAAGTCACCGGAGATTTTATTCTCCATGTTTCCTTTTGCACGCCTCTGTTTCCTTTCAAACTCTGATTATGCGTTAATAGAAGATATTTGGTATTTCTATCTTCTAGGATTCGATATATATCCTTCTAGGTACAATATCTTCCCTCTTTACTCGAGTATCTTCCACATATATTCTTTCCAGGATGCTTCGGTCCCTGTTTAGCTTTGATCTTCTCTAACGGATTTTTCAGCCCAAGTTTTTCGATCCAATTCATTGTACCAAGCCTGTTAGGCTATATTAGGTCCATCCCAATCATTTCCAGCGATTGAATCTCGCTCAAAGCCCACAAAAGATCGAACCCTAAACTGCCAGTGAAGTGTGCATGGCATAAGATTTTCCCGCCACTTTTTGAATCGTGAAGAAAGGGTGTCCCCCTAACCACTGTTGGGTGTCCCTTTAGTAACTGGGGTGGAAACATCCTTTTTTGGGGGGGGGGGGAATAGTAATTTTTCTGGGTTCCTTCGGGACATTTCTGGGACGTTTCCGGTGCATTTCTGGGGCGCTTCCGGCATACTTTCGGGGTACTTCCGGTTCACTGTTTACAGAGGTCCAAATGCCACATATTCAGTCACTTTCGCCGCAAAACCTTATTTTTCCAAAAACACCTACAAATAAATAAAATACCATCATAAGTACAAAAATGGGTACTAACAATATATACAATTGGGCTATATTAGACACATAAATGCGTCTATCACAAATCGGTTTCAAGGTTGTAAGTGTGAAAGAGAACTTACAAAGTTAAGATGTCGACAAATTTGAACACGTGCTGTGAATGTTTATTTATTTAATTGTTCAAAGATATTCCTTAACGGCTAAGGGAAAAGAATCTCAGGATCAAAACATAAGTAAGTTAAGAATCTTTTAATTAAGGTTATTAATTTCATTTCGTTGGGAAATTCCAGAATTAGTAATGCGCATTTACTAATTAGATTTTTTGAGAGATTTCGATCGTTATTTTTGGACAGAGAATTTCCAGGAATTATGAAAACCGAATATGTGCTTTTATGAATATCTAGAGAATATTTTCGGCTTTGGAAATTCCTTGGTGTCCGAACTTCCTTGTCTAAAAATACTCGAAGTTTTCCTTTCTAGAAAACTAATCCTTCGTAACAACAGATTTACTCTTTTGTTGTTGTTACTGGTGTAGCCGCCTATTCTGAGAGAAGAGTAACCTAATTAGGAGAAATCTCTTACGGTCCCTCAGTTTAAAGTATTCTTTAGGAGTGAGAAGCTCTAGCGTGTACCGTTGGGGGGAAACTAGATAATTGCGGTTTATCTTTTGTTTTCGATTGATTTGATTGACTAACGATGGTTGAAATCTGATTGCACCTAGTTTGTTTATTCTTGAGAATCTTCTCTTATGATATAAGATTCACTCAAACTAGTTCATAGTTTCGATAGGGATCTGTAGACTGTTGTTAAATCTAAAGACGATCTTGTGATAATCCATTGTTAACAGACTCCGTTCTGTGCATGATTGATCACAAGAGATTCAAGTGATTGTGTGCAGGTTTTTATTGAAGATTTAAGAAGATTTAAAGACAAAGAAGATATTAAAGATCTGACTTGGGTTTTATAATCTTTGGTGTGCACAATACTTGTTTCGGTAAAAGAGGATCCAATTGATAATCGGTTTATCCTTGTGGTAGATCGGAATGATTGATTGAGTAGATCGGCATCAACACGATTCTTCGGATTAAAGGTGTTGTTGGCTTAATCTTAATCGATTACCTTTGGGTGATTGAATATAAGATAGATTTAAGGACCTGACGAAAGAGTTTATGTTGAGATAAACGGAAGAGCATTTGTCCGACTCATATCACTTGGTTGAATAGAGTTGATACCAAACAGATTTGTTGTTCCTTTACTATTTGGAATACGAACCAAAGAAATTGTTCCAATTACGTGACTTATTTATAAGTTGGAGGCGTGGTAATACAAAAGGAACTAGGTAAACTATAGGCTTAGTTACTTGGTCTCAACTATACGAAGTTAGTGTAATTTTTTGTAGCGGATTAATCCTGAGAGTATTCAATTTTGGACTAGGTCCCGGGGTTTTTCTGCATTTGCGGTTTCCTCGTTAACAAAATATTGCTGTGTCATTTACTTTTATATTCCACATTATAATTGTTTTATTATAATTAAAGTAAATTACACAAACGTTAATTCCTATTTACTTGATACGCAATCCTATTGTGTTTGGTTAAGTCCGAACCTTTGTATCAAGTAAACATACTTCGTTGTTGTATTGTCTCGATCTCGTATCCATAGACGATCACACGAAGTGTGAACCGATTAGTTGTATTGTCACGACTCAGTCCATAGACAATCATTTTCAGAGAAAGGACTTATAGGTAGGAAAAGTTTTAGCTTGAGGTATATTTGGGTACCCTCGCCTTTTCAAATTGAATACAAGAGAAATCACTTGAACGGTAGCAAAGACCAATGTTCAAGAATCAATCAATTTCAATCAACAACCAAAGGTTGGATTTCCCAATTGATCGATTCAATGCACAACCTGTGATATTTCAATTCTATAACAAAATACAATGCGGAAAAGAAATAACACAGACACCAGAAGTTTTGTTAACGAGGAAACCGCAAATGCAGAAAAACCCAGGGACCTAGTCCAGATTGAACACACACTGTATTAAGCCGCTACAGACATTAGCCTACTACAAACTAACTTCTGTCTTGACTGTAGTTGAACCCCAATCAATCTGACACTGATCCAAGGTACAGTTGCGCTCCTTACGTCTCTGATTTCATCAAGATACTACGCACTTGATTCCCTTAGTTGATCTCACCCACAACTAAGATTTGCTACGACCCAAAGTCGAAGACTTTTATAAAAAAATCTGTATCAAACAGAAAAGTCTATGGTAATAGATAAATCTGTCTCCCACAGAAATACCTACGACTTTTTGTTCCGTCATTTGAAAAATCAAGGTGCACATGAACCAATTGGTAACCCAGACTTATATTCCCGAAGAAAAACATAGAATTATCAATAACCTCACAATAATCTTAATCGACCAGTGAAAGAAGATATTGTGGAATCACAAACGATGAGATGAAGATGTTTGTGGCTTCTTTTATATCTTTCCTATCGGAGAAATCAATCTTAATCCGATCTTACGATTGTACTTAGTACGATAGAAACAGCAAGATCAGATCACACAACTACAAGAATAATAGTATCGATCTGGCTTCACAATCCCAATGGAGTCTTCAAGTCGTTAACCTAGAGGGTCTCGATAGAAACCTAAGGTTAAAGGAGAATCGAATCTAGCTAATACAACTCGTATCACACAGGAGGTCCGGGGATTAGGTTTCCCAGTTGTTAGAGTTCTCCTTTATATAGTCTTTTAAATAAGGGTTTCCAATCAATGTTAGCTTAGTAACAAAGCATTCAATATTCACCGTTAGATGAAAACCTGATTAGATTCAAGCTAATATCTTTCAACCGTTAGATAGAAACTTAGCTTGTTACACACAAAAGAAATGCACGTTTATTTAGGTTTGTGTAACCGTACCCAAACATGTACACTTAGTTGGTTCAACAGTAGTTAACCAAATGGTTTGCCAATGAGAACTTTCATGTCAACCATATTCTTCTTTACCATAACTAGTTCAAATGACTCAAATAAACTAGTTAGAGAGTTGTTCAATTGCTTATATCTTATAGAAGTATACAAGACACAATTGAAGCAAAAACGATTTGATTCACTCGAATCGATTCATGAACTTTATAGCCACGGTTTTCAAACTTGCATTCCTTAGGTTATATAAGTCTAAGTTCATGAATAATCGTTTTTAGAAAATAACCAACTTAAGTACGCTTACTGGTACGCGGACTTAAGTACCCGGAATAAGTTTGTTTTCAATTCACAAACTCCAGCAGAAATTCACGGGATGTAAACTTCCGACAGTACGCGGACTTGGTACGCAAACTCTAGTTCCGGTTTTCCTGAGCAACAAAGTACACATACTTTGGCTCAAGGAATAAGGACTTATACACGTATGAGTTACCAGATAATGTTTATATCCAACCATGGTTATGTGATCATTTCAATCATTAAAACATTCTTAGAGGACGTTATATAGTTGTTGTTCACACACTATTTTTCGTCAAAGCAATTTTCAAGTAATTGAAACTTAATATGACTTTCGTCACTAGTAAAGATGAACTTGGCCAAAGATAAAGCTTACCAACACATATTTCGAGAAATAGATAAGCGAGATAAACTCGGCTCGAAATAGGAAATGTGTATAATCAAAAAATATATAGCAAAAAAAAATTTGTCTCAAGATAGGAGATAGAGTAGATAGACTTTTGAGTAGTTCAAGTCTCCACATACCTTTTAGTCGACGAAGTTCCACCAGTTCCTTGAGTAGTTCTTCGTATTTGTATGATGATCGCCATGGAGTCTTGAGCTAAACTACACTTTTTTATCCTAGTCTGATACTTAGCTATAAGTAGACTAGAAATCAAGACTTATAGTTTTGATCACTAACATTGACAAACATGCTTGAGATAGCAACGCATGCGAGTTCGACCGAGCAGTGCTCTAACAATCTCCCCATTTGTCAATTTTAGTGACAAAACTATCAATACATATGGAATACAAAAATAGATAAACAAACTTTTGTAGCTTCTCTTCCACATGCCTGGTCTTCTTGGTTCTTCAACATCACTTGAATCTTCGTCACTTCCAAGTACTCCAATGATTCCAAAGGTTGTAAGTTTATCATCATCGTTGTTCAAAATCTGTAGCCATAACAATGAGAAAACAAGAATTCTCAATCATTGTTACACAGTGTCATAGTATTATTACACAGCATCAAAGTTCAACTGTATCACAACTTCGACAACAATACTATGGTGATATGTATCACTCCCCCTTAGTGAATACTCCATCTCACATGGAAACCACTCCCTCTTACATAATGATCTGAAAACCTTATGTATTTGTAGTGTGAACTACACATTAATTCTCCTCCTTTTTGTCAATAAAATTGGCAAAGGTACGAAAACTAGTGGGATCCTAATGAAATTTCCATAGAGACATTTCATGACCAAAAGAAAGCACAAATCAACTTTTTAGATGCAATAATATAGCGGAAGCTAATTGCTTTCATCAAGGAGTTTATAAAGATACAAGATAACCCCTATAATATTCCACAATCGCACTCCCCACAAGGATTTGGTAATTAAGCACAAGTTCAGTTAAGAACTCACCCCTATAAAATGTCATTTCCGAAAGAACAACAAGAGCGACCTTACTTTCACAAGAAAAGAAGGATTTCTTTGGATAAATCACATACGAATATGAATTTTAATCCAAAAATACTCAATTAAATTAACCACAAGAAAACCCATGATTAATTTAATCGGAAATACTCAACATAAGAGAATTTACGGAGCCGCATAATATATAAATAAAATATAGATCAGGGAAGATCAATACTGCGGAAAAGATAAGGATTCATTATATTTTCCATCATTATCTGCACATGACATATACTATACATAATCCTCATAAACAAAAGTTCATCCTATCTTCCATCAGTATTTGCATAATGACATATAATAGGCTTAAAACTTTTGTAATATCAAAAGTTCATTCATTCTTTTATCAATACATGCATATCGACATACAAAAGACTTAACTTTCGACAAGGTATGGGAAAATCATAGTTCACGGATGCAAATACACATATCCCATAACAAATTGCAATATATAAAACCATAAAGATTAATACTGCAAAAATCATCTTCCAAACAATTTTAGAATTTAAACAAATAAACCTAAAAACATGAAGATGAAAACATTGGACATAGCTATGTGTAATCACAATAATGGCTATTCCAAACTCTAGTTATTCTTCTAAACAAAACAAGAAAATAACATTCTCATCAGAAGATTTACTAGACAAATAACTCTTTAGAGAACATGATTCGAAAAAACACTAAACACGATCAGTAACTAGATATTGAACATGGACGAGCTCATCAGTTGCTTTCTTCAGTTTGTTTTTCAGAAAATCAAGATTCCTTGTTACAATTACGAGTTGTTCACGAACGACCTCAAGTATCGAAGAAGATTTCCTACCAGTTGTGATGACATCTGAACTGGTAGTTTGTTTTCATGATCAACAAGATGATAGCATGTTGTGAAAACAAGGTTCTTGTGAAACTCGATAGTCTTGTCCTTCTTGACTTCATCATCCTTGTTGCATCCATCCATTGTGCACATCAAAATTCATTAGAACTATTTGAACTTACGGAACAAATATGTATCAAGAGGGGGTCATGACACATGTATATAAAGGGAGTTTCATAGAAACCATAGGGAACTCGTATACGTTCGTGTGGGTCAGGTGTATGTGCACTTATCATAATCCTGGTATGAGACCAAGAGAATAGTGGAGCAAAATTTAGACTAAGTCTTGAGAAACTCAATAGTCATTCTAAACAAAAGATGATAATCTTACACCAAAAGAATAATTGCTGATAGACAACAACTACTCAAAGGAAGGACAATCAACCAGGTAATTTTTCTCAAGTGAGGATGACAGAACTATTTGCTTATGTAAAGAAATAAGCGAGGATCAGCAGTTTTTGAAGATCATCAAAAAGAAGAAGAATAACATACAACCTCGACTGATGTCTCAAGACACACTTCTTGAGACCTATGAGCATCCTTCTACAACTATACGAAGGATGCTACATTAAGCAGTGATATTGTATTTGGATGAGCACTTTTCTCATCAACAATATTGACTTCTTCTCTCTTTCCCTCAAAACGATTTATAGAAAAATTACTAGAATTAGTTGAAGGAGTTTTAACAAGAGGCGAACAAGGAGTACTTGAATTAGCAGTTTTCCTTGTCTTTTTGATGCTTCGTTTGAGTCTGTTTATGCTGACCTTAAGCTCTTCTCTTCTCAGAGATATTTAGAAGCCAGTTGCCTTTCTGCCGTTTTTCTTTCTACCATTGTATGCATTTTTAGTCTCAATAACAAAATTAAGAAAAGACTTATCATAGTATTTTTCTTAATTGCTGAAAATGCCTCTTACTCCAACAACATGAGAGACAGGTTTAATAACTTCTTTAGACATCCATGCAAGAATGTTGTGAAGTTTTTCATCCCTTAACCGAAAACGACATCTATGTTCAGGATTTCCTTTGTTTCCGCAATAATAGCAGTTAAAGGAATTGTTCTTGATCGTTCTCATGTGAGTAGATTTAGGAGGAGCAAAATCCTTGTTTCTAGGAACATTACAAGCTGCAAGAGGTTTTTCACATGAGAAGTTATCATTAGCTTTAGCAAAATTGATCTTACTAGTTTCTGGAGCGTCTATTCCTGTATAGCCCAGACCACGTGTATCACGATGTTCTTTACATGCTCTGTCATGTATCTAGATGTACAATGAAAAGACTGGATTTGTAACTAATATAAGATCTAAACTACAACTAACCTAATACTGATATTATTGACATTTTTTTTCGATAATCTTCCATTACAGACTCGACGCCCTTAAAAGGCTAGTTTCTACCAACCAGATTCAACGACTAGGATCACATCCCATTACATCCGATAAAGGCAACCGCCCTTAATCTAAACACCACTAACTACAATTAATATTATAGACAGAGGCGTGTAGGATATGGGACACCCTTACAATTGATAAACTACTGCTACCTCTAACTACTACTAATAACCAACCCGAATACGATATGGAAACTCCCCTCCCCCAGGGGGTACATGACATTCCACTCCCCTTGAAAACCATCATTTTCCTCAAGGATGAAGGTAAAACAGAACAACTCGAATATCTGACGAAACTTTCAACTGCCTTTGTCATCCGTACAAGCACCCAAAACGTTGCATGCTTCACGTGGTTGTAGTAAATAGTCCCCCCCCCCCCCCCCCCATGTACAGGTGAACTTCCAAATTAGTTGCAACACTACTTGAGGAGTCCAGATGCAACCATTTAACCGTTCCTACACTCTAAAAGCTTCTAAGAAGTATATGAATTCTCGACTTCAAATTGACCCCTGACTGTGACACAGCTGGAGTGTATATCTTAGTGTATAATAGTTTCACTTCCCATGTCATTGCGTAAAACTCTAGCTTGAGACAGCCACTTGTTGGTTGATAGACAATATACGATAGTTGATTATAGCAAAAGACCAACACAAAATTCCCAGATGCTTGTACTTCCAGAGTTGACAAAATCAGTAGGAGAAGTGTGAATAGACTTGTTAAAAGCATCAAAATAATGTGGAACTGTTCATGCTCATTTACTCCCATACTAACCTTCAAAAATGCACCAACACGGTCCTTTCGAGCAGTAGAAAAAACATGAGTAATCCATGGAACATCATCAGAACCATTATCCGGCCTCCACATTGCACTCCAAACTAATATAATAAACATTTCATGTTCCAAGAACTTACCAGTAGGAACGAACTTGGTTGTAAGCCCAAAATGAATCTTTAGATGCTCAAACATCTCAATGGACCTCATGATGACACAAGTGGGCAATGTAAGAAAAATGAAGTAGAAAGTTTATGTAGAGATGACATTAGTGCATACCCATCTTTAATGACAAGCAGAAGCTGGGCAACAGAAGTTGCAAAAATTTGGAAACAGATCCCAGTTGTAAAGAACATATTACTCCACAAATAAGTTTGACCCAATCTGAATTTCCACTTTCAGAACCCAATCCACAACCACACATTTAGAATTTGAAACATCACGACCTGATGTTGAGATATATAATTCCTATCCAAAAAAAATTGGAATACTTCTTCATGTTCATGTATACCAGTGGTGACTTTTAACCTTTCACCATAGAAGACTTGTGAAACATTAGGCAGACCATGACAAGCAAATCCCAGAAGATACTTGTAATACCAATGAGGATATTGACTGACTCTTGAAAGATTAAATGGAGCTGTAGCAATGGCATGAAGTTAGAAATGAACTGCCATACTAATAACTATCAGAGTCTTTCTTTGAGCATAGTAATGAAATCTAGCGCAATCACCATCTGAGTTCGAAACGTGAATCACTTGGGTAGACAATACAGTTGCTTTCATAAAGGCTTTGGAAAGAAGTATCTTAAAACCAACACTCACTGACCAAAAACGACGAATCCAAATCCTATCCAACAAACCACCATCTAACTGCAAGACGAAATAACCACAGAAAGTCCACCTACTACTGTGATGTAGTTGATCAAATATTTCCCTTGCAATACCATCTGCATTATTACCTGTCACTTGACGTATCAACCTCGACCAGTGAGGCGTGCCTTGCTGCAACAAGTTATCAGACTCAAGCAACTCACATTTGAGATGTAAGAAAAAAAATTCCCTTCATGCAAGGCATTTGAGCATACCATTTATATGCCATGTTAAATTTCACCACTCTAGCCAATAAGGGACACATAAATCTATTCCTCTCCGAGAATTCAGCAACCAATTTCCATTCCTCACCAAATTCAGTAACATAAATAATTCGAAGACTCAATGAATGCAGAAAACATAATTCATAATCACCCACAGAATAAGTAGACCCCTGAATAAGCTCAATTTCCTTTCCACGATCAAATATAGAACAAGGGTATACAAAACAAGGATAGTAACAAACACCAACATCATAAAAAAACCGCACAACTTTATCAGCCAATGTACCCATTAAGTCCCGTGCTATGTCAATACCAAGTAGGATAACCAACAAAATTTTGTCTCTCTGTGACATTTTAACAAACACCTGCTGCTCACCATGAATGTCAACAGATTGAACACAGAAAAGAGCAATCAAATTGATAAACCGTAAATCTGAATTATACCCAGGCTAAGAATTAACTGAAGAACGAATATACCATGAGCATTTGATGAAACAACAACACATTTACCACGATCGAATAATAAGCGAGAATCATCAACGAGAAGAGGAAAACGATTCTTACCGATTATCTTATTGTGACTAATGACCAATTCCTTCGAGCATTCAAATTTCTCACAATTATCTTCATTATTCATAATTTATTTAGATTGAAAATTCACCTCATCAGGGAACTCTTGCTCTTCAGTGAAGAAAAACGAAGGAATGAGCAATTCGAATTTGAGAGAGTCATCATCTGATACATGAATAGAAGTATGAATTGATTTTGCTTCTTCGGATGCAACAACACAGAATTCATGAGAATTAGAAGTTTGAGAAACCGATCCACTAATTAGGTTGTCAGTTTCATTTGATTTAGTAGAGTCTCCTTCATCTGATGACGAGCCACCACCATCATTAGACTTTGAAGTAAATCTTGCTCCCACTGGATTTCCCAAATTGATGTTTCTACCTTCAAAAAATTGAGCAAAAATTTCAGTAAGTATGGATTGAATATTATCTTTGGTAACCAAGGAGCTCATCATCAAAACCCCCATGGACCGAACTGCTCTGATACCAATTTTCATGTACCTAGATGTACAATGACAAGATTGGATTTGTAACTAAGAGAAGATCGAAACTACAACTAAACCTAATACTGATATTATTGAAATGTTCTTCGATAATCTTCCATTACAGACTCGACACCCTTATAAGGCTAGTTTCTCCCAACCAGATTCAACAACTAGGATCACATCCCATTACATCTGATAAAGGGAACCGAATCTAAACACCACTAACTACAAGTAATACTATAGACAGACGCGTGTAGAATATGGGGCACCCTTACAATTGATAAGCTACTCCTACCTCTAACTACTACTAATAACCAACCCGAATACGATATGGAAACTCCCTTCCCACAGGGGGTACATGACATGCTCCAAACATAGAAGATAATTTTGTAGAGATAGAATTGAATCTACTCAGACTCTCTTCCAGTGATTTTACCTTATCAAGAGCAGCAGCAAGGTCAGTCTCTAAGGATTTTTCTTCCGCGAGAAGACTGAGTTCTCTGTCATAAAAACATTTTTGTTGAGAGTCATATCTTGCTTCAGATTCTGCAAGTCTTTCTTTCAACACAAAGAGATTTCGAAGAAGATTATTACACTCGGACCCTTTTGAGAGTACTTCTTCTTCACGATCTTTAACGATAGATTGTAAAAGCTTATACCCACAATTATAATCTTTTAAAGAGTTTTCTCAGTTTTATGTTTTCTTGACAGAGAGGTGCCATGTATTTACTCAAGCAAGAGGTTGTCTTCTTTTCTTTCAAAGCATGGTCAAAAAGCTTGATATATTGAGAGACTTCCTCATCAATACTTTGTCCTTCTTCTGAATCACTGTCATCTGAAAGATCATCCAACTGTTCATCAAGATATTTTTTCCAGTTAAATGCAGATTCAATCAAAGGGCCAGAAACAGAGTTTTTTTTGGAAGCTTCGGGACTTTGAAACTCACGGGGGTGACTCTGAGCTGATGTTGCATCATCTGAGATATGCTTATCGTCCATAAAGTCATCGCTACAAACACAGACTTATAAGGTCTTTAAACGTGTTTGCCTGCTCTAATACCAATTCAAAAAGTGGGGGTCTAACAACCACAACCAATATTTCGATTAGCAATCTGTATGGACTAACTCCAATATACTTTTAATAGAATCAACTAGACAGTCAGACTCAATCTTAATAAAAGTATATCAAAGAGTTATATCTCACTTTCTCGATTCAATACTTACTCAAGCAAATAGAAATATGCGAGTCTAATTGAATACAAGAGAAATCACTTGAACGGTACCAAAGACCAATGTTCAAGAATCAATCAATTTCAATCAACAACCAAAGGTTGGATTTACCAATTGATCGAGTCAATGCACAACCTGTGATATTTCAATTATATAACAAAATATAATGCGGAAAAGAAATAATGCATACACCAGAAGTTTTGTTAACGAGGAAACCGCAAATGCAGAAAAACCCCGGGACCTAGTCCAGATTGAACACACACTGTAGTAATCCACTACAGACACTAGCCTACTAAAAACTAACTTCGATCTTGACTGTAGTTGAACCCCAATCAATCTCACACTGATCCAAGGTACATTTGCGCTCCTTATGTCTCTGATCGCCGCAGGATACTACGCACTTGATTCTCTTAGCTGATCTCACCCACAACTAAGAGTTCCTGCGACCCAAGTCGAAGATTTTAATAAACAAATCTGTATCACACAGAAAAGTCTACGGTAATAGATAAATCTGTCTCCCACAGAAATACGTACGAGTTTTTGTTCCGTCATTTGATAAATCAAGGTGAACATGAACCAATTGATAACCCGGACTTATATTCCCGAAGAAAAACCTAGAATTATCAATCACCTCACAACTCGTATCACACAGGAGGTGCGAGGATTAGGTTTCCCAGTTTCTAGAGTCCTCCTTTATATAGTCTTTCAAATCAGGGTTTGCAATCAATGTTATCTTAGTAACAAAGCATTCAATATTCACCATTAGATGAAAACCTGATTAGATTCAAGCTAATATCTTTTAACCGTTAGATCGAAACTTAGCTTGTTACACACAAAATAAATGCACGTTTATTTAGGTTTGTGTAACCATACCCAAACATGTACACTTAGTTGGTTCAACAGTAGTTAACCAAATGGTTAGCCATATGAGCACTTTCGTATCAACCATATTCTTCTTTACCATAACTAGTTCAAATGACTCAAATGAACTAGTTAGAGAGTTGTTCAATTTCTTAGATCTTATAGAAGTATACAAGACACAATCGAAGCAAAAACAATTTGATTCACTCGAATTGATTCATGAACTTTATAGCCACGGTTTTCAAACTCGCATTCCTTAGTTTATATAAGTCTAAGTTCATGAATAATCTTTTTTAGAAAATAACCAACTTAAGTATGTTTACTGGTACGCGGACTTAAGTACCCGAAATAAGTTTGTTTTTAGTTCACAAACTCCAAAAGAAATTCACGGGATGTGAACTTCCGATAGTACGCGGACTTGGTATCCGGACTCTAGTTCCGATTTTCCTGAGCAACAAAGTACGCATACTTTGGTTCAAGGAATAAGAACTTATACACGTATGAGTTACCAGATAATGTTTATATCCAACCACGGTTATGTAATCTAAACTCTCATTTCAATCATTAAAACATTCTTAGAGGACGTTATATAGTTGTTGTCCATACACTATTTTTCGTCAAAGAAATTTTCAAGTAATTGAAACTTAATATGACTTTTGTCACTAGTAAAGATGAACTTAGCCAAAGCGGAAGCTTACCAACACATATTTCGAGAAATAGATAAGCGAGATAAACTCGGCTCGAAATAGCAAATGTGAAAATAAATTCTATATTACAAAACAACTTTTGTCTCAAGATAGGAGATAGAGTAAATAGACTTTTGAGTGGTTCAAGTCTCCACATACCTTTTAGTCGATGAAGTTCCACCAGTTCCTTGAGTAGTTCTTCGTCTTTGTATGATGATCCCCATGGAGTCTTGAGCTCAACTACACTTTCTATCCTATTCCGAGACTTAGCTATAAGTAGACTAGAAATCAAGACTTATAGTTTTGATCACTAAAATTGACAAACATGCTTGAGATAGCAACGCATGCGAGTTCGACCGAGCAGTTCTCTAACAATCTCCCACTTTGTCAATTTTAGTGAAAAACTATCAATACATATGGAATACAAAAATAGATAAACAAACTTTTGTAGCTTCTCTTCCACATGCCTGATCTTCATGGTTATTCAACATTACTCGAAATCTTCGTCACTTCCAAGTACTCCGATGATTCCAAAGGTTGTAAGTTTAGCATCATCGTTGTGGAAAATCCGTAGACATAACAATGAGAAAAAAAGAATTCTCAATCATTATTACACAGTGTCATAGTATTATTACACAACATCAAAGTTCAATTGTATCACAACTTCGACAACAATACTATGGTGATATGTATCACTCCCCCTTAGTCAATACTCCATCTCACATGGAAACCACTCCCCCTTACATAATGATCTGAAAACCATATGTATTTGTATTGTGAACTACACATTAATTCTCCCCCTAATGAAATTTCCATAGAGACATTTCATGACCAAAAGAAAGCACATATCAACTTTTTAGATGCAATCATTTAGCCGAAGCTAATTGCTTTCATCTAGGAGTTTATAAAGATACAAGATAACCCCTATAATATTCCACAGCAGCACTCCCCACAAAGATTTGGCAATTAAGCACAAGTACAATTAAGAACTCTCCCTCATAAAATTTCATTCCAGAAAGAACAACAAGAACAACCTTACTTTCACAAGAAAAGAAGGATTTCTTTGGAAAAAACAAATCACATACGAATATGAATTTGAATCCAAAAATACTCAATTAAATTAACCACAAGAAAACCCATGATTAATTTAATCGCAAATTCTCAACATAAGAGAACTTACGGAGCCGCACAGTATATACATAAAATATGGATCAGGGAAGATCAATACTGCGGAATAGATAAGGATTCCTTATATTTTCCATCACTATTTTCACAATGACATACACTAGACATAATCCTCATAAGTTCATCCTATCTTCCATCAATATTTGCATAATGACATATAATAGGCTTAAAACTTTTGTAATGTCAAAAGTTCATTCATTCTTTTATCAATACATGCATATCGACATTCGAAAGACTTAAATTTTGACAAGGTATGGGACAATCATATTTCACAGATGCAAACACACATATCCCATAACAAATTGCAATAAATAAAACCATAAAGATTAATACTGCAAAATCATCTTCCAAACAATTTTAGAATTTAAACAAATAAACCTAAAAACATGAAAATGAAAACGTTGGACATAACTATGTGTAATCACAATAATGGCTATTCCAAACTCTAGTTATTCTTCTAAACAAAACAAGAAAATAAAATTCCCATCAGAAGATTTACTAGACAAATAACTCTTTAGAGAACATGATTCGAAAAACACTAAAGGCGATCAGCAACTAGAGATTGAACATGGACGAGCTCATCAGTTGCTTTCTTCAGTTCGTTTTTAAGAAAATCAAGATTCCTTGTTGGAATTACGAGTTGTTCACGAACGACCTCAAAATCTCGAAGAAGATTTCTTACCAGTTGGATGACATCTGGTAGTTTGTTTTCATGATCAACAACATGATAGCATGTTATGAAAACAGGGTTCTTGTGAAACTCGATAGTCTTGTCCTTCTTGACTTCATCATCCTTGTTGCATCCATCCATTGTGCATACAAAAATTCAGTAGAACTTTTTGACCTTACGGAACTAGTATGTATCAAGAGGGGGGTCATGACACATATGTATATAAATGGAGTTTCATAAAAAACCCTAGGGAACTCGTATACGTCCGTGTGGGTCAGGTGTATGTGCACTTATCATAATCCTGATGAGACCAAGAGAATTGTGGAGCAAAATTTAGACTAAGTCTTGAGAAACTCAATAGTCATTCTAAACAAAAGATGATAATCTTACACCAAAAGAATAATTGCTGATAGACAACAACTACTAGGAAGGACAATCAACCAGGGAATTTTTCTCAAGAGAGGATGATCAGAACTATTTTATTAAGAAAAGAAATAAGCGAGACAGTTTTTTAAGATCATCAAAAAGAAGAAAAATAACATACAACCTCGACTGCTTTCTCAAGACACACTTCTTGAGAACTATGAGCATCCTTCTACAACAACACAAAGGATGCTACATTGATCAGTGATGTTGTATTTGGATGAGCACTTTGATCATTAGCAATATTGACTTCTTCTCTCTTTCCTTCAAAAGGATTTATTGAAAAATCACTAGAATTAGTTGAAGGAGTTTTAACAAGAGGCAAACAAGGAGTACCTGAATTAGCATATTTCCTTGTGTTTTCGATGCTCCGTTTGAGTCTGTTTATGCTGACCTTAAGCTGTGAAACTCGATTATTGATATCTATGAAATCTGGAGCAGGTATCTTGGGTTTCCAGCCTTCTTCAGAGAGAGAGAAGGAGTTTAACCTTTCTTTATTCTCCTATGCCTTTTTCTCTTCTCAGAGTTATTTAAGAAGTCAGTTTCCCTTCTGCCATTTTTATTTCTACCATTGTAGGCATTTTTAGTCTCAGGAATACAATTAAGAAAAGACTTATCACAGTATTTTTCTTGATTGCTGAAAATGCCTCTTACTCCAACAACATGAGAGACAGGTTTAATAACTTCTTTAGACATCTATGCAAGAATGTTGTGATGTTTTTCATTCCTTAATTGAAAACGACATCTACGTTCAAGATGTCCTTTATTTCCGCAATAATAGCAGTTAAAGGAATTTTTCTTGACCGTTCTCGTGTGAGTAGACTTAGAAGGAGCAAAATCCTTGTTTCTAGGAACATTACAAACTGCAAGAGGTTTTTCACATGAGGAGTTATCATTAGCTTTAACAAAATTGATCTTACTAGTTTCTGGAACGTCTATTCCTTTATAGCCCAGACCATGTGTATCACGATGTTCTTTACATGCTCCAAGCATAAAAGATTATTTTGTAGAGCTAGAATTGAATCTACTCAAACTCTCTTCTAGTGATTTTACCTTATCAAGAGCAGCAGCAAGGTCAGTCTCAAAGGATTTTTCTTTGGCGAGAATACGGAGTTCTCTATCATTAAACAATTTTTGTTGAGAGTCATATCTTACTTCAGATTCTGCAAGTCTTTCTTTCAACACAAAGAGATTTCGAAGAAGATTATTACATTGGGACCCTTTTGAGAGTACTTCTTCTTAAAGATCTTTAATGATAGATTGTAAAAGCTTATATCCACAATTATAACCTTTAAAGAGTTTTCTCAGTTTTATGTTTTCTTGACATAGAGGTGCCATGTATTTACTCAAGCAAGAGGTTGACTTCTTTTCTTTCAAAGCATGGTCAAAAAGCTTGATATATTGAGAGACTTCCTCATCAATACTTTGTCCTTCTTCTAAATCACTATCATCTGAAAGATCATCCAACTGTTCATCAAGAGATTTTTCCCAGTTAAATGCAGATTCAGTCAAAGGGCCAGAAACAAAATTTTTCTTGGAAGCTTCATGATTTTGAAACTCACGGGGGTGACTCTGAGCTGATGTTGTGTCATCTTAGATATGCTTATCGTCCATAGAGTCAGATCGCTACAAACACAGACTTATAAGGTCTTTAAACGTGTTTGCCTTCTCTGATACCAATTGAAAAAGCGGGGGTCGAACAACCACACCCAATATTTTGATTAACAATCTATATGGACTAACTCCAATATACTTTTAATAGAATCAACTAGAAAGTCAGACTCAATCCTAATAAAAGTATATCAAAGAGTTATATCTCACTCAAGCAAATAGAAATTTGCGATCTAAATGAATACAAGAGAAATCACTTGAACGGTACCAAAGACCAATGTTCAAGGATCAATCGATTTCAATCAACAACCAAAGGTTGGATTTCCCAATTGATTTATTCAATGCACAACCTGTGATATTTCAATTATATAACAAAATATAATGTGGAAAAGAAATAACACAGACACCATAAGTTTTGTTAACGAGGAAACCGCAAATGCAGAAAAACCCCGGGACCTAGTCCAGATTGAACACACACTACATTAAGCTGCTACAGACACTAGCCTACTACAAACTAACTTCGGCCTTGAATGTAGTTGAACCCCAATCAATCTCACACTGATCCAAGGTACAGTTGCGCTCCTTACTTCTATGATCGAAGCAGGATACTATGCACTTGATTCCCTTAGATGATCTTACTCACAACTAAGAGTTGCTACGAACCGAAGTCGAAGACTTTAATAAACAAATCTGTATCACACACAAAAGTCTACGGTAATAGATAAATATGTCTCCTACAGAAATACCTACGAGTTTTTGTTGCGTCTTTTGATAAATCAAGGTGAACATGAACCAATTGATAACCCGGACTTATATTCCCGAAGAAAAACCTAGAATTATCAATCACCTCACAATAATATTAGTCGACTAGCGAAGGAAGATATTGCGGAATCACAAACGATGAGATGAAGATGTTTGTGACTTCTTTTATATCTTTCATATCGGAGAAATCAATCTCAAGCCAATCTTACGATTGTAATTAGTACGATAGAAAGAACAAGATCAGATCACACAACTACTAGAATAATAGTATTGGTCTGGCTTCACAATCCCAATGAAGTCTCCAAGTCGTTAACCTAGAGGGTCTCGATAGAAACCTAAGGTTAAAGGAGAATCGAATCTAGATAATACAACTAGTATCACACAGGAGGTGTGGGGATTAGGTTTCCCAGTTGCTAGAGTTCTTCTTTATATAGTCTTTCAAATCAGGGTTTGCAATCAATGTTAGCTTAGTAACAAAGCATTCAATATTCCCAGTTAGATGAAAACCTGATTATATTCAAGATAATATCTTTCAATCGTTAGATAGAAACTTAGCTTGTTACACACAAAAGAAATGCACGTTTATTTAGGTTTGTGTATCTGTACCCAAACATGTACACTTAGTTGGTTCAACAGTAGTTAACCAAATGGTTAGCCATATGAGCACTTTCATATCAACCATATTCTTCTTTACCATAACTAGTTCAAATGACTCAAATGAACTAGTTAGAGAGTTGTTCAATTGCTTAGATCTTATAGAAGTATACAAGACACAATCGAAGCAAAAACGATTTGATTCACTCGAATAGATTCATGAACTTTATAGCCACGGTTTGCAAACTTGCATTCCTTAGTTTATATAAGTTTAAGTTCATGAATAATCGTTTTTAGAAAATAACCAACTTAAGTACGCTTACTGGTACGCGGACTTAAGTACCCGGAATAAGTTTGTTTTCAGTTCACAAACTCCAGAAGAAATTCACGGGATGTGAACTTCCGACAGTATGTGGACTCTAGTTCCGGTTTTCCTGAGCAACAAAGTACGCATACTTTGGTTCAAGGAATAAGGACTTATACACGTATGAGTTACCACATAATGTTTATATCCAACCATGGTTATGTAATCTAAACTCTCATTTCAATCATTAAAACATTCTTAGAGGACGTTATATAGTTGTTGTTCACACACTATTTTTCGTCAAAGTAATTTTCAAGTAATTGAAACTTAATATGACTTTCGTCACTAGTAAAGATGAACTTGGCCAAAGCGAAAGCTTACCAACACATATTTCGAGAAATAGATAAGCGAGATAAACTCGGATCGAAATAGAAAATGTGTATAATCAAAGTATATATAGCAAAAAAAAATTTGTCTCAAGATAGAAGATAGAGTAGATAGACTTTTGAGTAGTTCAAGTCTCCACGTACCTTTTAGTCGATGAAGTTCCACCAGTTCCTTGAGTAGTTCTTCGTCTTTGTATGATGATCTCCATGGAGTCTTGAGCTCAACTACACTTTCTATCCTAGTTCGAGACTTAGCTATAAGTAGACTAGAAATTAAGACTTATAGTTTTGATCACTAACATTGACAAACATGCTTGAGATAGCAACGCATGCGAGTTCGACCGAGCAGTGCTCTAACATGGAGTGTAGTTGAACCCTAATCAATCTCACACTGATTCAAGGTACAGTCGTGCTCATTACGTCTCTGATCTGATTAGAGATTTTTCGTGGGGTTGTAGTAAATAGGATTCGTTTCAGACTTGTGAAGGAAATGGAATTTTTAGATTTAATAAATATATACAAAAAATATTAGAAATATGGGCAAGAGTACTGGGACTAAAGATTCGGCCGTTTTTTTTTCTTCAAATGGTTTAGAAATTAATTCTAGCAATTATAGTTCAAAAACAAAACAAATATTAACTCTAGTTTATTGCCAAGATAGATTTTATAAAATATTACTTGTATTTCTTAAGCATGGCATATCAAAAATCCCTAGGACTAAGCATACTCCATCAAATGAAATCACAAGTAATTAATTTAAAATCTTAATTCAATTAAAATTAGTGCAAAAAGTAAATAAAAGAATTAATGAAATTACCACATGGATGAAATTCGACCTCCTCCGTCGTCCCAGTGTTGGGTTTATCTCATCATGATAAAAACACGCTCAAAGTATTTATTTATTGCTCAAAGGGTGTTTACAAGGATGAAAATGGAGATGAAATAATAAAACAGTGAATGTGCGACCCACAGAAAGCGTCCAAAATGAACGACACACAAGAAGTGCTATTGTTACTGTAGCTCTAAGACCCACACCTACGACCCATGCCTGTGAGTCTATTTCATTGTTGAAAAACGACTGCTGATGCAGGTCCGTTCTTCGTGTTCTTCATGTTCATCAGCAGCAGCAGCAGCAGCAGAAACCGAGTTTGGGAAAAACTCGAATTTCTTCTTCTCTGGCTCTCCTCAGCCCCCAGACTCTCGACAACCTTTCTCTGACCTCCAAGGACTCTATTCAAACCCGACGCATGCATCAAATCTCCTCCATAACTCCACAAATCCTCGGCAGTGAAAGAACATATTTTCGGATATTTTCTTTCCAGTTTTAGCTTTTCACGCGTTTTCTCTGGTCCAGCACGCTCCAATTCGACTTATTCACGCCTCAACACTCTTCCAACGCCAGCAGAACTCCCCCATGCACACAAGAACTTCAATTTTTCTCGTGTTACAGTACACGTGCTCTGTTTTGGGTGTGTGAATCATACCGAAAATTCCAGCCAAATTTGATCGATCATGTAACCCATACTATGTTCCTTAACCTATATCACATCTCTATACCAAATTTCAGCCATTGAATCGACCCATAACCCCTTCATTTTGACGATCGAAATTCTGCCAGAACTGTTTAGAAATTTTCCGCCAAAATCGTTTCAAATGGGGAAGAAACTAGTATCCCCCTATCCAGAGTAGGGGTGCGAATAGCAGCTGTCTTGGGGGTGACCTGGGGGTGCCCCTTAGTAATTAGGTTACCCCTTATCCAAAATCGAGAGTCCGAATAACAATTGTCCTTCAAGGGTGCCCCGGGCAACTTTTCGAGCTGATTTTTCCAAAAATGTTTATTTCCAAAAAATACCTAAAAACACATAAAACACTATAATAAGGACAAAAACGAGTACTAACAATTCTTAACATTGAGGACAAATTAGACACGAAAATGCGTCTATCAGGATATTACGCACTTGATTCCCTTAGCCGATCTCACCCACAACTAAGAGTTGTTACGACCCAAAGTCGAAGACTTAATAAATAAATCTGTATCACACAGAAAAGTCTATTGAATATATAAATTTGTCTCCCACAGATATACCTACAAGTTTTTGTTCTGTCTTTTGATAAATCAAGGTGAACAAGAACCAATTGATAACCCATACTTATATTCCCGAAGAACAACCTAGAATTATCAATCACCTCACAATAATCTTAATTGATTAACGAAACAAGATATCGTGGAATCACAAACGATGAGACGAAGGTGTGTGTGACTACTTTTCTATCATGCCTATCGGAGATATAAATATCAAGGCAATCTTACGATTGTACTCAATCACGATAGAAACAGCAAGATCAGATCACGCAACAACAGAAAAAATAGTTGGGTTTGGCTTCACAATCCCAATGAAGTCGTTAAGTCGTTAACCTACAGGGTTTCGTAAAAAACCTAAGGTTAAAGGAGAATCGACTATAGTTTATACAACTAGTATCACACAGGAGGTGTGGGGATTAGGTTTCCAAGTTTCTAGAGTTCTCTTTTATATAAATTTAAAATCAGGTTTTGCAATCTAAGTTACCTTGGTAACAAAGCATTCAATATTCACCGTTAGATGAAAACCTGATTAGATTCAAGTTAATATCTTTCAACCGTTGGATCGAACTTAGCTTGTTATACACAAATAAAATGCAACTTCATTTAGGTTTGAGTAACCATACCTAAACGTGTACACTTAGTCGGTTCAACAATAGTTAACCAATTGTTAGCCATATGAGCACTTTCATATCAACCTTATCCATCTTTACCATAACTAGTTCAAATAATTCAAATGAACAAGTTAGAGAGTTGTCCAATTTCTTAGATCTCATAGAAGTATACAAGACACAATTGAAGCAAAATCGGTTTTGATTTACTCGAATCGATTCATGAACGTTATAGCCACGGTTTGCAAAGATTGCATTCCTTATTATATAAATGTTTTAGTTCATGAACAAACCGATTTTAGAAAGTAACCTACCTAAGTATGCAATGGGTACGCGTACTTAAATAACCGAATTGAGTTTGTTTTTCACTTTCAAACTCCAGCAGAAATTCACGGACGTGAAACTTCCGCCAGTATGCGTAAGGGTACGCATACTTACCCGGATTTCCAACAACCGCCAGTACGCGTACGGGTACGCATACTTTGGGTTCCTGGTTTTGTACTTTTATACAAATGTGAGTGAAAAAGCGGGGGTCTAACAACCACACCCAATATTTCGTTTGACAATATGAATAGAAAAACTCCAATATACTTTCAATAGAATCAACTAGACAGTTAGACTCAATCTATAAAAAGTATATCAAAGAGTTTTATATCTCTATCTCTTGATTCAATCCGCAATCAGCAAATAGGGATTTGCGAGCCCGATTGAATATAAGAGGATTAAATTGAACGGTTCCAAAGACCAATGTTCAAGTGTCAATCAATTCACTCAACAACCTTAAGGCCGGATACAAGAACTGATTGATCTTAACGTACAACCTGTGATATTTCTATTATATAAATAAAATATAATACGGAAAAGAAATAACACAAACACCAGAATTTTGTTAACGAGGAAACCGCAAATGCAGAAAACCCCCGGGACCTAGTCCAGAATAAACACACACTGATTATAAGGTGTTACACCAATTTCCTACTACCTATTCGGACTAGATGTAATACCTTCTTCAGCACTTGTAGAACTCCTAGCAGAATACCGATTCTCTTTAGAAATTCTTCACACAAATCTTATAGCAGAACCCAAGGTTCTCTTTAAAAGGTACACCAACACGATTGATACGATTTGATATTTTGTTTGCGCAAAACACCAGTTTGATTTCCCTTTCGATATGAATCAAGGTTTTGGAAATCTTGTGTTTGTTTTGATAAAAACAATTACTAGGTAAAAGTAATATCAAAAACAAACTTGTAGATTAGGGATTATTATACTCTTCAATAAAAGGAAGAGAAACTTAATATCTATATAACAAGAACAACTAGAATAAATCTAGAGATATCTTTTTGAAAACTTCAAAAGGATTTTTACGAGATACCTTAATCGAAGTTTTCTTTCTATCTTCTGATTTTGACTAAGAAGTGTTAGTATACGATCGGAAACTGAAATCTATCAAAACCTAGGGTTTATGATCAACAACTCTTGAACGGTTTTATATCAGAAGAGAAAACCTTAGAATAGACAAGAGATGAAAAACCTAGATTACAAGTTGTATGATCAATCACGAAGATTAAATCCAACTCGGCTTTGTGATCCCCAATAAAAAGACTTTTATATCACTCTTGTTCACGAAGAACAGAAGACGTGGAAAACAACCTCAAAGCTTACACCAATTTTCCAAAGGGGATAAAAACGTGTAAACTCGTGAACCCTTTATTTATAGTGAAAAAGGTAGGTTAGAAGCTAAGCAAGGGTTTTGACTATTTTCCTTTTTTCAAGACTCTCCTAAATATGAGAGTCTTTCCTAAGTTACAACTCTTGCCAAAATAATTAAATAAATAACTAATTAGCAAAAATTGTATTTATGTGAATAAATCACATTTTAACTTAGGTAGGAAACACAAACACTTTAATATGGTAATCAAATATGTTTGGACCAATAGCCATCTTTCCTAGATAAGGAAACATCACCAACTTGACCAAAAATGCCGTTTAGTCACGTAATTGGGCCCAAGGCCGTGTACTGTTTCAAACAGTCAATGGATTGTTTCCTACTAACGAACTGTAACAATTACAACAACACTTATAATTGTTACTTTAATAAATCACTCATAACTTCATCATTATAACTCGGAATTGAGTGATTCTTGGCTCGTTGGATTCATAAGCTCATTCATTATAACATGAGATTCTTTAAAAGGATAAAGGTTTTTGTCTCCAAGATCATGAATCAAATAACCTCAAGTATATATACATAAATGTACATTTACCGTCATCGGTATTGTTCCATAGAGTGAGCATATATCTTGATATACTAGAAAGGTAGAATTGAACAAGAATCCAAATGAAATAAATCACATACACTTGTTGATGAAGTACTTGTTGATGTCTTCTTGTAGTCTTCAACCTTGAATCTTCATCCTTTAAGGATAGCTTTGATTCAACTTCTTAGACCTAATCTAGTCCGAAACTATCTTTAGTATGCTAAATCAAGAATGCATTTTGGCAACTAAAATTGACAACTAACTTGACATACCAACGCTAGTGGGTTCAACCGAGCAGTGCTCTAACAGTGAGAACACACTATGTTTATAACAAAGATGGTTACTTTTTCTAAACTCTCATTTCAATCATTGAAACTTTCTTAGAGGATGTTAAAATAGTTGTTATTCACAAACTATTTTCATCAAAGAAATTTTCAAGTTATTGAAATAATCAACATGACTTTCGTCACGAGTAAAGATGAACTTGGCTAAAGCGAAAGCTTACCAACACATATTTCGAGAAATAGATGGGCGAGATAAACTCGGCTCAAAATAGCAAATGTGTATAGTTGAAGTCTATATAGCAATACGAATTTTGTCTCAAATAGGATATAGAGTAGATAGACTTTTGAGTGATAGATAAGTTCAAGTCTCCACATACCTTTTGTTGATGAAGTTCCACAAGTTCCCTTGAGTAGTTCTTCGTCTTTAATATATGATCGTCGTGGAGTCTAAGGATCAACTACACTTACTATCCTAATCCGAGACTTAGCTATAAGTAGACTATAAATCAAGACTTATAGTTTTGGCAACTAAACTTAACAAACAAGCTTGAGATAGCAACTCTTGCGAGTTCGACCGACTAATGCACTAACACTCTTGATAATGAATGATTGAGTGACAACTCTAGTTATTAGTCAAGTGCATGTCTTATGATTGATGATGAACCCTTAACTAGTATTCTCAATTTATTGATTCTCTTTATTTGTTATTTTCTATTATTATTAGTTTAATTACTTTAGACTAAAAATCAATAATCCCCCCAGGTTACTTAAGTTTTCAAATACTATTAACAACCCATATCTACATGTGTATCGAATTTGTTCTTATAACAATACTATTATTTATAACTGTGAAGTGAAAGAACTTAAAATATTTTTGCTTACCTGACAACCGACCAAATTTTGGCGTCGCTTCTGGGGAGGCATAGCGGATTGTTATTTTGTTTTTGATTTTTGATTTTTAGTTTTTAACTTAGTTTTCTAGAATTGTTTTTCGGGTACTTATCCTCTGGCTCCCAAACCAAAGCATGTTGGTTTTCCACCGATTGGAATTGAAACTCGGAGAGGAACTATACTGAAAGATGAACCAGAATACAAACGAGAGGAATCAATGGGTGATGCGAACTGTACACTAAAGGACTTAGATTATCATAAGTTGGATACGCAACAATGGTGTATTTTCACAACATATTCATGACCATGCTACCAAAGAATACAGAGGCATATGGGGCTATGTTACGTGCTTTTCCATTTTCCTTGATGGATACTTCTAAGGAGTGGTTATACTATTTACCTTCTGGTAGTATCACAACTTGGAATGGTTTGAAGAAACTCTTTTTAGAGAGGTATTTTCCTGCATCAAAGGCAACTCACATTCGTGAAGAGATTTGCGGCATTAAGCAGATGGCACGAGAATCATGTTAGAGCATTGCTCGGTCGAACTCTCAAGCGTTGATATCTCAAGCTGGTTGTCAAGTTTAGTTGCCAAAACTATAAGTCTTGATTTCTAGTCTACTTATAGATAAGTCTCGGATTCAGATAGAAATTGTAGTTGAGCATTAGACTTCACGGCGTTCATCGTTTGAAGACGAAGAACTACTAAGGGGAGCTTGTGGAACTTCATCAACAAAAGGTATGTGGGACCTTGAACTCATCTATCACTCAAAATTTTATCTACTCTGTCTCCTATTTGAGACAAAAGTCGTATAGCTATATAGACTTCGATTATACACATTTGATATTTCGAGCTGAATTTAACTCGCTTACATATTTCTCGAAATATGTGTTGGTAAGCTTTCTCTTTAACCAAGTTCATCTTATACTCTTGACGAAAGTCAAAAGATGATCATATGAAAATCGTCTTGTAACATCTTACATGATTTGTGTGATGCAATCATTTGATGTAGACTCAGAATGTTTCGTATTGATTATTTCAATAACTTGAAAATTGCTTTGATGCTAATAGTTAGTGAAAACAACTATTGTCATCCTCTAAGAAAGTTTCAATGATTGAAATATAGTTTAGAACAAATGGATTTAAGCATAGTATGTGTACTTGAAAAAGCGGGGGTATAACAACGACACCTAATAATTCGTTTGGCAATCTGTATGGACTAACTCCAATATACTTTCAAGAGAATCAAATAGACAGTCAGACTCAATCTTAAGAAAAGTAGATCAAAGAGTTATATCTCTATTTCTCAATTCAATCTGCAATCAAACAAATAGAAATTTGCGAGCCCGATTGAATATAAGAAATAACTTGGACGGTATCAAAAACCAATATCCAAGTATAAATCAATTTAATCAACAACCAAATGTTGGAATTCCAATTGATTGAACTTACGCACAACCTGTGATATTTCAATTATAAAGATAAACAATATAATGCGGAAAAGAAATAACACAGACACCATAAATTTTGTTAACGAGGAAACCGCAAATGCAGAAAAACCCCGGGACCTAGTCCAGAATAAACACACACTGATTATGAGTTGTTACACCAATTTCCTACTACCTATTCAGACTAGATGTAATATCTGCTTCAACTGTATTCAAGCACTTATAAAACTCCTAGCAGAACATTGATTCTCTTTAGAAATTCTTCTCGCATAACTTTTAGCAGAACACAAATTCTATTTAGAAGTTATTCCCGAAAATCTTATGGCATAACAAAGTTCTCTTCAAAATATACAACAACATAGTTGATATTTTTCGATCTTTTGTTTTCACAAAACACCAATTTGGTTTCCCTTTAGATGTAAATCAAGGTTTTGGAAATCTTGTGTTTGTTTCGAACAGCTACCAGGTAAAAGTAGAGATATCGAAACAAACTTGTAGATTAGGGTTTTAACTTACAGTCAGTATGAGTACACACAAGGGGTCCATGAACCTGATTTACGTAAGTGAACTTGGGAGATTCCAAATATCAATTTCCAAGTTAAGAAAACCCTAATAATTCTACAACAAGAACAACTAGAATAAATCTAGAGATATCTTGTTTAAAACTTCTTAAGGTTTTTTACGAGATACCTTAATCGAAGTTTTCTTTCTAGCTTCCTATTTCGACTAACAAGTGTTGGTATACGATCGGAAACTGAAATCTATCAAAACCTAGGGTTTATGATCAACAACTCTTGAATGGTTTTATATCATAAGAGAAAACCTTAGAATAGATAAGAGGTGAAAACCCTAGATTACAAGTTGTATAATCAATCACGAAGATTAAATCCAACTCGGATTTGTGATCCCCAATACAAAGACTTTTATCTCACTCTTGTTCACGAAGAACAAAAGACATGGAAAGCAACTTTATGAAGCTTACACTAATTTTCTAAGGAGATAAAAACGTGTAGCACTCACGAACCCTTTATTTATAGTGAACAATAGCTTGGAAGCTAAGCAAAGCTATTTTCCTTTTTCAAGACTCTCCTAATTTTAGGAGTCTTTCCTAAGTTACAACTCTTGCCAAAATAATTAAATAAATAATTAATTTAGCAAATATTGTATTTATGTGAATAAATCACATTTTATCTTAGGAAGGAATCACAAACACTTTAATATGGTAATCAAACATGTTTGGAGTAATAGCTATCTTGTCTAGATAAGGAAACATCAAGAACATGACCAAAAATGGCTTCTGGTCACGTAATTGGGCTCAAGTCCTTGAACCGTTTCAAACAGTTCGTGGATAGTTTCTTACTAACGATATGTAACAATTACATGAACACTTATAATTGTTACTTTAATAAATCACTCATAACTTCATCGTTATAACTCGGAATTGAGTGATTCTTGGCTCGTTGAATTCGTAAGCTCATTCACTATAACATGAGAACCTTTCCAGGATAAAGGTTATTGTCATAAAAGTCGTGGCTCAAATAACCTCGAGTACATATACATAAGTGTACATTTACCGTCATAGAAATTGTTCCATAGAGTGAGCATTTGTTTCGATAGATTAGAAAGGTAGAATTGAACAAGAAGCCAAATGAAATCAATTACCACATACCTTTGTTGATGAAGTCCTCGATGATATCTTCTTATAGTCTTCAAACTTCATCCTTCAAGGATAGCTTCGATTCTACTTCTTAGACTTAATCTAGTCCGAAACTATCTTTAATATACTAAATCAAGAACGCATTTTGGCAACTAAAATTGACAACTAACTTGACATACCAACGCTAGTGGGTTCAACCGAGCAATGCTCTAACAGTCTCCCCCTTTGTCAATTTTAGTGACAAAACCATTTTACATATGGATTGTACTTGTTAAAAGCATTACAGCTCCAAAATACGACATGCTTGATTTCCTTGGTTCTTCAACTATGCGTGTGTTCATCATGTACTTGTTGAAGATCCATCATAGTATTATTACACAACATCAAAGTTCAATTGTATCACAACTTTGACAATAATACTATGGTGATATGTATCACTCCCCCTTAGTCAATACTTCAATATTTCGTCCCATAATGAAAACCACTCCCCCTTACATAATGACCCGTAAACCATATGTATTTGTAGTGTGAACAACATATTAATTCTCCCCCTTTTTGTCAATATAAATTGGCAAAGGTACGAAAACTAGTGGGATCCTCATGAAATTTTCATAGAGATACTTCATGACCAAAAGAGAACATATCAACTTTACTTTAGATGATATCACAGAGTTGAAACTTAGTGACTTCATCAAGGAGTTTATTAAGATACAACATAACTCCTACAATATTCCACAGCCGTCCTCCCCACAAAGATTTGGTAATTAAGCACAAGTTCAATTAAGAACTCTCCCCCATAAAATGTCATTCCCGAAAGAACAACAAGGGTGACCTTTCTACTGGGAGAAGGATTTATATATTGGATTTTAGGAAATCCCACAATGAGATACGATCTAAGGACCAATCATTGAAAGTCTCTAATGAGATCGTGTTACCAAAAAATAGAATTATCTCATGGTAACACACAATATGTAATCATGAAGATCCAGTATTGTGATTATCTTTTCTAAGATACAAACTTGTATAAACAAGAATTGATATGCTTAGAAGGAAGAATAATCTTTTCCACAAGGATTTACACCAAGAATGGTTACCATAAGTGTATGAAAAAGTTTCTTTGACAATAAAAACTAACATCCAATGGCTTTGATTATTGCTTCTAACCTGTTATCCTTAAGAATTTCAATCATAAATCAAGTTAAGTAATTAAGAATCATACGCGTGGTATTTAGCCATATTAATCTTAACTATAACTAGTTCAAATGACTCAAATGAAACTAGTTAGAGAGTTGTTCAATTGCTTAGATCTCATAGAAGTATACAAGACACAATTGAAGCAAAATAGATTTTGATTCACTCGAATCAATTCACGAACATCATATCCACGGTTTGCAAAAGATTGCATTCCTTATTATATAAATATTTTAGTTCGTGAACAAACCGATTTTAGAAAGTAACCTGCTTAAGTATGCAATCGGGTACACATACTTAAGTGACCGGATTGAGTTTGTTTTTAGTTCCAAACTCCAGCAGAAATTCACGGACGTGAAACTTCCGCCAATATGCGTACGGGTACGCATACTTACCCGGATTTCCAACAACAACCGGTGATGGGATTTTTAATTGAGTTGTAGTAAAAGATTCGTTGAGACTTGTGAAAGAAAAAGATTTTAGACTTAGAAAACTTGAAAATAGAAAACTTATTGCAAAATTGATTTCAAGATATTAAAAATAACCAAGACACTGATTCCACTATCACACATGAATAAGTTATGGTAAATAATCCAAAACTCTAATTATCTTCTAAGTCCATTATTTCTTAATTCACAAATAATCAGGCATATTCTCAAACATTAATTGTATTCCCTAAGCATAGATTATCTAAACAAAGTATAACCTATCAAATTGAATCAGAAGTAATTAAGAAAATCATGCAAACAATTTAAAACTATGCAAAGCAGTGATTGAGTGAATTATAAATTAGAGAGAATAAAATAGTTACCAATTATTCATGCGTGAATAACTTCCTCATTGCCTTGGTTGTGGGAGACTTAGCTCATCATCGTGTTGTAAACACACTCAAAATTCATTTTTATTGCTCAAAGGGTGTTTACAAAGATGAAATGGAGAAAAACTATTAAAAACCGGGTTTGTAACAGTTATAAGTGTTACAAACCGAACTGTTACAGAGAACGATATATGTAAGCTTTCACTGATGCTGTAGCATACGACCCTCACCCCTCTGTCGCTGTCACTGTTGATAAACGACTATCTCTGTGGGTCTTTTGTTCTTCGTGTGCTTCAGCTTATGCAGCAGCAGAAAAGATTTCTCTGCAGCTCTGATTTACGCACTGTTCTTCTCCAAACTCTCCGCCACCCTTCTATGACCACCGAACACTCTTTATATACTCTACAGGGCCTAAAAGTCGTTGTAATAACTCCATATAATCTTCATTAACTCCGTTTATTCTCTTCTTCCCATCACGGGAATAATTTCCTTTTGCAGCTCCTACAGGCGTCTTCATATACTCTGTACACTCCCAACAACATCATACACGCTCCATAAGAGTTTTAGCACGCTGAAAATACACGCATACCTTCTCAAAATATCACAGAAGTTTCCCGAGAATGTGCTTTCCCTGTTTAGTCAAGATTACATGAAATCTTCCCCTCAGATCGAATTCAAAGCACTTACCAATACTGTTGTGATGTAACAGGTTGGTATATATCCAAATTAATAGAAAAATCCAATGGAATCTCGTCCAAATAAGTGCCAGAAGAAATCGCAGGTGACTTGGTTAACTCTCCCTGTTTCACTTCGAACGGAATATCCAGCCAAATCTGATCCAATTAAACACCCATAACACGCCTGTCTGGCCCAAAGGATTAAACCCATTTGATTACAACCCTTTAATCTCACTGAAACAGGGTCAAATCCCAAACCCTAATATTGTTCTTCCACTGCCAAATTTCTCGCCAAATACAGAATTTGAAATGAAGAAGAAGGTCACCCCTTATCCAACGTCTTGGGTGCCAAATAACCAGTGGATGCTATAGAAAAATGGGATACACATAGCCGTGGGTGCCCCTTAGAAAAAGTGGGGGTCCATATAGAAATTGTCCTCCGGGGGTACTCCGAGCAACTTTTCGAGCCGAATTTTCCAACAGTATTTATTTCCCAAAAAATACCTACAAACACATAAAACACCATAATAAGTACGAAATCGAGTACCAACAATACAAAACATTGAGGAAAAATTAGACACAAGAATGTGTCTATCAGCCGGTACGCGTACGGGTATGCATACTTTAGGTTCCCGGTTTTGGAATTTTACACAAATGTGAGAACACACTATGTTTATATCCAAACATGGTTACTTGTTCTAAACTCTCATTTCAATCATTGGAACTTTCTTAGAGGATGTTAAAATAGTTGTTATCCACAAACTATTTTCATCAAAGCGATTTTCAATTATTGAAACAATCAACATGATTTCCGTCACGAGTAAAGGTGAACTTGGCTAAAGCGAAAGCTTACCAACAATATTTAGAGAAATATGTAAGTGAGTTAGACTCAGCTCGAAACAACAAATTGTTCCACATATTCAAAAATTACCCAACACAATATGTGCGCCCCAATTCATTTGCAATCCTCACCGCATTTACTAGGGCACCATGGTGAGGATGTACTTCCAACACACTCAGGTTGTGTTGAGGTGAACAAAATCTTGCTCACCACAGGTATTTGAAACAAAATCATGCATGGACTCTAGGAATTTAACAACTTCCTCGAAACTTTCAATAACTGTTCCATACCTTTTTAAGATGTTATCCCTTGTCGAACTCTTATCTGGGAGATCCTTCTGAATATTACTCGTTGCTTTATTGGTCTTCTTTGGTACCCATTTTGAGCATCTTTTGGAGCAACGTATTTCTTTTTTTCCCCAATATAATTATGAAACTTCTTGGGGGAAATACTTGAAGAACTGATATTATGAGACTCAGTTTTTATCTAGTTTGGAACATCGGATCTTGTCATTTTAACAGAATCAGATCTGGTTTTATCTCGTTTAAGAAATCTGCAATTCCTTTGAAAGTGACATGGTTTTCCACATAATGGAAAAAGTTATGTTTATTGTTACCTGAATGTGTATGTGCTTGCTTTGGAACTTGACAAAATTTCCTCTTTTCGTTATCGACATTTGGTAGAGATACTTCACTTTTGTCAACCGTGGAAGGTTTTGGTTGAGAAGAAACTTTAGCTCTGACAAATTTTACCTCTTTGCAAATACCAGGAGCACTTATTCCTTCATATCCCAATCCTCGTGTATCACGATGAAATCTACATGCTCCCAATATTGAGGTTAATTTATCTGAGATGCTATTTCTAGACAAACTCTCTTTTAAGCTCGAGTTTTCTTCTTCCAACCTTTTGACCTTTTCAAGCGCAATAACTAGATCATTCTTGGATGATTCATATTGAACTTTAAGATCTTCTCATTCCGAATAAAATAACAAGTTCATCTCAATGTTCTCCAAGTTATCTAGCTTTGCTTGAAGAGTAATTTCCCGATCTTGACCTCCGATAATTTTTTCTTTAAGATTTCGTATTTCGTTGAGATAATCTCTTGCACCAATAGAATCAAGTTGTTCTTGCAAGTCGTTATTCCAACTACGAAGTCTGTCATATGTAACTTTCAGCTTCCGAGAGTTTATGATGACATTCTTTAAGAAGATTATTAACAACTGGATCTACATGGAACACTTCTTCGTCAGAATCAGAATCAGTATCCAAAAGAATTTTTCCAGAAGCTAATGCAACCTCTCTTGTGTACTTTCGGTGATCATAATGTTCAGGTCCATCATCAAGAGTAGGCAAAGCTGCTGCATATGACCATTGTCTACGGCTCCAGCTTGGACATGCTGAAGAAAAGTGCCCGAAACCATAATAGTTAAAGCATTGTACATCATAATTAGGAGATGTTGCACCTTTAAAAAAACTCTTTTTCCTGTCTCTCAAGATTTTTCTAAATTGTCGTGGAGTAACATCCTTAGCTTTTGGCGAACCAGATTTATCCCTAGAGGATTCAGAACTGTTTGCAACTTTAAGAGAAGTCACCTCTTTTCCAGATCAGTGTTCATTATCAAAGATCTTTAACTTTCCAACAAGATTATTCCTGGAGAGTGTAGAAAGATCGTTTGCTTCTTCAATGGCATGTTTCTTAGACTCGTATCTTGATGGTAGAGACCTGAGAATTTTGCGCACAATAACTTTCTCCTTCCTAACGAATATGAGGAGTTAACTATTTGAGAAATTCTTTGGTTAAACTCATCAAAGGTTTCATCATCATACATGCGAAGGTTTTCCCAGTCCGAAGTTAGGTTTTGAAGCCTTGCTTCTTTCTCTACGACATTCCCTTCAAATACGGTTTCTAAGATATCCCAAGCATCTTTAAACTTAATGCACGTAGTTACGTGGTGCTGAAGATCTGGGGTAATGGCATGAATTATAGAATTTAATCCGTCATAATTTTGCCTTGCAGCCTTAATCTCGACATCACTATAACTACCAATATCCTTTGCAACAGTTACACCGTCTACTATAACTGTTGGAGGATCATAGCCATTAACAATACAAACCCATGATTGAAAATCTCGCGCTTGTATAAAAACAAGCATAGTAATTTTCCACCATAAATAGTTTGTGCCATCGAAGGATGGTGGTACATTTATAGAGATAGCACTTCTGTCCATAATAATCAGATTGCTTCAAACACAGACTTATAAGGTCTTAGCGTGTTTGCCTGCTCTGATACCAATTGAAAAAGCGGAGGTATAACAACCACACCCAATAATTAGTTTAACAATCTGTATGGACTAACTCCAATATACTTTCAAGAGAATCAACTAGACATTCAGACTCGATCTTAAGAAAAGCATATCAAAGAGTTATATCGCTACTTCTCAATTCAATCTGCAATCAAACAAATAGGAATTTGCGAGCCCGATTGAATATAAGAAATAACTTGGACGGTATCAAAAAGCAATATCCAAAAGTCAATCAATTTAATCAACAACCAAAGGTTAGATTCCCAATTGATTGAACTTACGCGCAACCTGTGAAATTTCAATTATAAAGATAAACAATATAATGCGGAAAAGAAATAACACAGACACCATAAATTTTGTTAACAAGGAAACCGCAAATGCAGAAAAACCCCGGGACCTAGTACAGAATAAACACACACTGATTATGAGATGTTACACCAATTTCCTACTACCTATTCGGAATAGATGTAATACCTGCTTAAGCAGTATTCAAGAACTTATAAAACTCCTAGCAGAACATTGATTCTCTTTAGAAATTCTTCTCGTATAACTTTTAGCAGAACACAAATTCTATTTAGAAGTTATTCCCGAAAATCTTCTGGCAGAACAAAGGTCTCTGCAAACGATAAAACAACATAGTTGATATTTTTCGATCTTTTGTTTTCACAAAACACCGATTTGGTTTCCCTTTATATGTAAATCAAGGTTTTGGAAATCTTGTGTTTGTTTCGGAAAACTACCAGGTAAAAGTAGAGATACCGAAACAAACTTATAGATTAGGGTTTTAACTTACAGTCAGTATGCGTACACACAAGGGGTCCGTGAACCTGATTTTGGTAAGTGAACTTGGGCGATTCCAAAGATCAATTTCCAAGTTAAGAAAACCCTAATAATTCTACAACAAGAACAACTAGAATAAATTTAGAGATATCTTGTTTAAAACTTCTTAAGGTTTTTTTACGAGATACCTTAATCGAAGTTTTCTTTCTAGCTTCCGATTTCAACTAACAAGTGTTGGTATATGATCGGAAACTGAAATCTGTCAAAACCTAGGGTTTATGATCAACAACTCTTGAATGGTTTTATATCATAAGAGAAAACCTTAGAATAAACAAGAGGTGAAAAACCTAGATTACAAGTTGTATAATCAATCACGAAGATTAAATCCAACTCGGCTTTGTGATCTCCAATACAAAGACTTTTACCTCACTCTTGTTCACGAAGAACAGAAGACATGGAAAACAACCTTATGAAGCTTACACCAATTTTCCAAAGGGGATAAAAACGTGTAGCACTCACGAACCCTTTATTTATAGTGAACAACAGCTTGGAAGCTAAGCAAAGCTATTTTCCTTTTTCAAGACTCTCCTAATTTTGGGAGTCTTTCCTAAGTTACAACTCTTGCCAAGATAATTAAATAAATAATTAATTTAGCAAATATTGTATTTATGTGAATAAATCATATTTTATCTTAGGAAGGAATCACAAACACTTTAATATGGTAATCAAACATGTTTGGAGTAATAGCTATCTTGTCTAGATAAGGAAACATCAAGAACATGACCAAAAATGGCTTCTGGTCACGTAATTGGGCTCAAGTCCGTGAACCGTTTCAAACAGTTCGTGGATAGTTTCTTACTAACGAGATGTAACAATTACATCAACACTTATAATTGGTACTTTAATAAATCACTCATAACTTCATCGTTATAACTCGGAATTGAGTGATTCTTGGCTCGTTGAATTCGTAAGCTCATTCACTATAACATGGGAACCTTTCCAGGGATAAAGGTTATTTTCATAAAATTCGTGGCTCAAATAACCTCGAGTATATATACATAAGTGTACATTTACTGTCATAGGAATTGTTCCATAGAGTGAGCATTTGTTTAGATAGATTAGAAAGGTAGAATTGAACAAGAATCCAAATTAAATCAATTACCACATACCTTTGTTGATGAAGTCCTTGATGATATCTTCTTGTAGTCTTCAAACTTCATCCTTCAAGGATAGCTTCGATTCTACTTCTTAGACTTAATCTAGTCCGAAACTATCTTTAGTATACTAAATCAAGAATGCATTTTGGCAAATAAAATTGACAACTAACTTGACATACCAACACTAGTGGGTTGAACTGAGTAATGCTCTAACAGTACTTGCATATATGTAATCCATGTCCGGGAACCATGGTATGCATACCCGTATGCGTACTTGTTGGTTTTGAGAAAGTCCGGGAACCTGGTATGCAAACCGGTACGCGTACTGGCGTAAGGTTCAGGTCCGGGAATTTCCGCTGAGTTTGGATGGTATGCGTACCAGTTCGCGTACTAGCGAAACCCAAACTTGGCCCGGCTACTTATGTACGCATACCCGTACCCATACCTAAGTGGATGATGTTCTAGAACCGATTTGTTCATGAAATAATACATTTATATAATCAGGAATGAAATCTTTTGCAAACCGTGGATATAATGTTCATGATTGATCCGAGTGAATCAAAATCGATTTCGCTTCAATTGTGTCTTGTATACTTCTATGAGAATATAAACAATTGAACAACTCTAGAACTAGTTTCATTTGAACTAGTTATGGTTAATATGAATAAGGTTGATATGAAAGTGTTCATATGGCTAACTTTTGTTAACTATTGTTGAGCCAATAAGGTGTGCACGTTTAGGTACGGTTACTCATATCTAAATGAAGGTACATTTCATTTGTGTGTAACAAGCTAAGTTCGATCTAACGGTTGAAAAATATTAGCTTGAGTCTAATAAGGTTTCATCTAATGGTGAATATTGAATGCTTTGTTACCAAGGTAACATTGATTGCAAACCCTGATTTGAAGACTATTTAAAGGAAAACTCTAGCAACTAGGAAGCCTAATCCCCACACCTCCTGTGTGATACTAGTTGTGACTAGAGTCGATTCTCCTTTAACCTTAGGTTTTTCACGAAACTCTGTAGGTTAACGACTTAAATACTTCATTGGGATTGTGAGGCCAGATCCTACTATTTTCTTTGTAGTTGCATGTTCTGATCTTGCTCTATTCTATAGTATTGAGTACTATCTTCTCTAAGATTTTCTCGAGATCGATTCTCCGATAGGAAAGATAAAAATTCGTCACAAACATCTTTGTCTCATCGTTTGTGATTCCACAATGTCTTGTTTTGATACCATACGATTAAGATTATTGTGTGGTGATTGATATTTCTGGGCTATTCTTCGGGAATATAAGTCCGGTATATCAATTGGTTCTTGTTCACCTTAATTTATCAAAAGACAGAACAAAACTCATAGGTTTATCTGTGGTAGACAAATTTATATATACAATAGACTTTTCTGTGTGAGACAGATTTGTTTATCAAGCCTTCGACTTTGGGTTGTGGCAACTCTTAGTTGTGGGTGGATCAGCTAAGGGAATCAAGTGTGTATGAAAAGATGAGGGTACCCAAATATACCTCAATCTAAAAATTTTACACCTATAAGTCCTTTCTCCGAAAGTGATTGTCTATGGACTGAGTCGAGACAATACAACAAATAGGTTCACACTTCGTGTGTTCGTCTACGGATACGAGATCGAGACAATACAACAACAAAGTATGTTTACTTGATAAAAGGTTCGGACTTGACCAAACACAATAGGATTACTTATCAAGTAAATAGGAATTAACGTTTGTGTAATTTACTTTAAATTATAATAACAACAATTATAATTGCGGAAAATAAAAGTAAATTACACAGCAATATTTTATTAACGAGGAAACCACAAATTCAGAAAAACCCCGGGACCTTGTCCAGAATTGAATACTCTCAGGATTAAGCCGCTATACAAAATCAAACCAACTTCGTATAGTTGAGACCAAGTAACTAAACCTATATTTCACCTAGTTCCGTCTGTATTCCTACGCCTCCGACCTGTAATAAGTCACGTACTTGGAACAATTCCTTTGGTTCGTATTCCAAACAGTAAAGGAACAACAAATCTGTTTGGTATTAACTCTTTTCAACCAAGTGGTGTGAGTTCGACAAAGACTCTTATGTTTATCTCAATAAACTCCTTCGTCGGGTTCTTATATCTATCTTATTATCAACTACCGAAGTAATTGTTAAGATTTTGCAATCAATACTTTTAATCACAAAGAATTGTATTGATGCCGATCTGCACAACTAATCAATCTAATCTACCACAAGGATAAACCGATTATAGTTGGATCCTCTTTTATGAAACAAGTATTGTGAACACCAAAGATTATGAATCCCAAATAAGAAATCTTCAAAGTCTTCTTTGTCTTCTTTGTCTTCAAATCTTCTTAGATCTTCAATAAACACCTGCACACAATCAACTTGAATCTCTTGTGATCAATCACACACAGAACGGAGTCTGTTAACAATGGATTATCACTAGACGTCTTTAGATCTACAAAAAGTCTAAATATCTCCGTCGAAACTTCTATCTAGTTTGAGTGAATCTTATATCAGAAGAGAATATTCTCAAGCATAAAAAACTAGGTGCAATAAAAGTTCAAACACCGTTAGTCAATCAAATCAATCGAAAACAAAAGATAAACCGCAATTTTCTAGTTCCCACCAACGGTACTAATAGAGCTTCTGAATCCCAAATAAGACTTTAAACTGAGCGGTCATAAGAGATTTCGCGTAATTAGGTTACTCTCCGTTCCAAATAGGCGGCTTTACCAGTAGCAGCACAACTGAGATAGTTCTTGTTGTACGAGGATTAGTTTGCTTGAAATTCAAACTTTGATATTTATAGACCAGGGAAGTTTGGACACCAAGGAATTTCCAAAACCGAAAATATTCTCAAGATATGCGATATATTCCAGATTCGGTTTCCATAATTCCTAGAAATGCTTTGTCCAAATATTGACCGAAAATCTCCAACTAGTAAATGCACATTACTAATTTTCATTTTCCTAAAATAAAATTAAAAACCTTAAATAAAAGATTCTCAATATAATTTATTCGATCCGGGATTTTCTTCCTTTAGATATTAAGGAATAACTTTGAACAATTAAAGATAAGCGTTACTGCACATGTTCAAAGTATGTCGACATCCTTACTTTGTAAGTCCTCTTTCATACTTACAACCTTGAAACCGATTTACCACACTTCCAAATAAGTTTAGAATTGGTTCACATGACTTTCAAGAACTACGTGATTGATCAAGAACACTCAATCACAAATCATGGGTTTCTCGGTTCTACCAAAACAAGTTTCGGTTCTACCTCCATGTGAGTACCGTGCATAGTCACACTAGCTTTCCAAAATTCGCTTGACTAGGTACTAGGATCGGTTCCCCACATATATATGGTATCTAACTTGTACTTTCTGTACATGTCCATAGGATCGGTTCCCCTTTGCCTAAAAACGTGTTGCACATGTCCATAGGATCGGTTCTCCTTTCTGCTAAAAACTTGTTGCACCTCATACAAGGATCGATTCCCCTTTGTGATAGGTTGCACCTCTTACTAGGATCGGTTCCCCTTTACCCAGAGTCGGTCATACCAATAACACTAAATCGATCATACCATCTCAGGTGATTACTTAAGATCGGTTTCACTAATAAAAGTCATACTAATACAAATGTCAGGCCTTTGTGAATAGTTTTACCAAGAACATAAACAAGTCATGAGCGGTTATACTAATCACACATATTGGTAGTTCAAAAGATACGCAATGAATAACAATACCAACAACGCCTAGCGATTTTTATTTCGATTCACAAAACAAGTTCATGGATTTACTTCGTTAAAACAAATGTAAAACATTGTTTCCTAGGATGAAATCTTCACCTTATACCCATACATAATTACAATAGCATTCAAATGATTATGTCGATGTCTTAAATCTTCACTAATTATCTTGTTTTAAGTCTTTTTTAGGAAATAAGCTCTTGCGGCGAATAATTGGTCGAAAAGTGGTAGTTGGATCCCCGGAGAAAATTACTAATGGAACCCCAGAAGTGTGTTAAAGATACCGAGAAAAAGTACTCGAGGCACCCCCCAAAAATGTTAAAGGCACCACTGAAATTTACTAAAGCCACCCACGTGAATTATAAAGGCACCCCAGGGCAGCTAATATTCACACCCCATTTCAGGATATGGGGCATCTCATCTTCCTCATTTAAATAACAAAAATTTGCGGGAAAGCTGGTTTTGAACTGTCGGAGTTAGGGTTTTGATTCTAGAGGAGTTTGAGTAAGACTCAATAGCTGGATTTGATGGGATGGGTTTGTGAGATATAAGCAGTGATGCTAAGTCCATTAAAATCGATTCACTTGGGTTATATCGTCGGAGAGAAGGAAACAAGGAGTTACGGGTTTTTTCGTCGTAATCCAGCAGTTTCTGTGAAGAATATCAGGGAGTTTAGGCGAGATTAAATTGCTGGGATTGACTTGGAATATCCTATTTTGACTGAACAGGATTGGTGATAGTATTAGAATAAAAAAACGTGGGTTGGAGTCGCGGGATTGAAGTGAAACAGAGTTATGCTACACGGGATTCTGTAGGTGTTAATTTTGTAAGATAGGGATGATTGGAAAAGATATCGTCTTGGGATTTCATTCTGCATTGACTGGGAGAGATGTGATGACTCAGGACACGTAAAGAGATAAAAACGGAAGTAGTTGATAAAACAAGTATGGAGTTATTCACGGGATTGCATGGGATTTAGACGTGTACTGGGTGTGTTTGGAGTGTGATAAGCTGCAACAGGAACGTGTAGAAGATAATATCGAGACTTTATAGCAACATGAGTGTGTGAGAAAGAAATGAATGGAAATAAAATCTCGTAACATGCAATGAAGTAAATTGAGAATATATGGAGTTATTACAAGGATTCTGTCGACTTGTTGAGTATAAATAGTGTGCTTGGGAGCAGAGAAGGGGCATCGAGTGATAAGGGTGAAGAATAGAGAGTTGCATAGAAGACTTATCTGCTGCTGCAGAGAAGAAGAAGAAGAAGAAGCACATTTGACGTCCACTAACTGTCGCAGAGAACTATCGTTTATAAACAGTACTCGTAACAGTCAGTTTGGCACGCTTATTTTAATTTTGCAACATCTCTTGTAACGGTGACTTCTGTAACGAGATTACAGCGTTGCAGATTCATTGTATTATTAGTTTTCTTTAATAAAAACACCAGTTGAGCTATGGATTATATTTTTGAGTGTGTTCTTATCATGAGAAGCTAAACCCCGATACTGGGTCGACGGAGGAAGACGAATTTCGTACATGGGTGAATTTATTTTATTCTCTATTTGACTTTTGCACTAATTAAAATAGAATTATGATTTGAATTAATTAGTTATCATTTTATTTGATGGGTCATTCTTGCTTAAATGTTTGATGTCCCATGCTTACGATTTATAACTAATATTTTGAGAATCTACCTTGGCAAAAATAAGAGTCCATGTTGTTTTATTTATTGAGCGATAATTGTTGAGATTAAATAATTGAGCCTTATGCTATGAATTCGGTGAAATCCTAGTCCCAGTAACTCCCGTTTTTATTAAACCTTTAAATTTAATCTTCACAAGTCTTAGAGTTCGAATCTTAATTACTATGACAACTTCAAAAAATCATATCATTTTTGGCGCCGTCGACGCGGATTTGTTTTTAGATTAGTTTTTAAGTTTATTTTTTATTTTACAGTATTTTCATTTTATTTTAGATTTTTTTTTTCATTTTTATGCGTTTCTTTTTGTATTTCCTTTCAGGGACTTTTTGAGGATGATGACTTCTTCTGAGGAGACGTCACCTAAGATGACACTGGCTGAATATAAGCGTAGAAAGTCAAATTATCAAGCAACCTCATCTGAGATGACGCTTGGTGAATACATGCATAGGAAACGGTATGGAGTTTTTGCTCCACAAATGGTAAGTGAAGAATCTCCTCTAATGATATATGAGAAGTATTACAAATACGCACCACCTAGTTTGGAACAAAGATTGAGAATTCTGGAATGCCAAAAATTATTTAATGATGATGATGATCAGTCTTGTAGTGACTCTGTGTTCCAGAAAGAATTTGTAGATGACCCTGAGGATGATTGTGTAGATGATTTGCCTAATTCCATAGATGAATCCATCTCACAAGATAATTCACCGAACTTAGATGTTGTTTCTAAACCCCTAGACTTCCTTAACTTACCTAATTTAGGGTTAGAATTGTGTGCTTCTAAAATTTTATTGGAGAACTTTGCATCTAAATACGCAGAGGACGTCCTTGTTTCTGATACCGTGCATGAGCCAATTGATATTTTCCTAGTCCCAATAGAATCCCCATATTATGTTGTTTACACACTTCCTTGTGTTGTAAAACTTGGTTTGGAGGTAAGTCTTTGTTTTTGATAGTTTCACTGTCTCCGCATCGTTATAACATAAGTGTGAAGCTATTATTTGTAAATGTTGTATTTTGGGTTGATCCCCAAATTTTCAGGTTGTTAGTTTATGGGGATTATTTTTGTACAATCCAGTAGGTGTATTTTTGTTTTATTTTTTTATATATATATTTTCGTTTACTCTTTGCATCTTATGAATTTTCCATCTTAAGTTTTGCGTTGGATGACTCAATTACATTGAGGACAATGTAATGTTTAAGTGTGGGGGAGTGGTTAACTTTTTACTTTACTTTTTCAGGAATTTTCTTGCAAATTATGATCAGCTGTGCAGCGGGTCTTTTATAGGGTATTTTCAATGACCAGCTGTGTAGCGGCGCTTTTTATTTTTTCTTGCATATGATGACCAGTTGTGTAGCGGGTCTAAAAAAATAAAATTAAAAAAATTTGATATGACCAGCTGTGTAGCGGGTCAATTTTCTGTTTTGCTCGAGGACTAGCAAAATGTAAGTGTGGGGGAATTTGATGAGCACGAAAGTGCGACGCATTTTCACCCATAACTACATTAGCTATGACTCATTTTATCGCTAATTATCTTGTTTTAATTCTTTTTTAGGAAATAAGTTATTGCGGCGAATAATTGGTCAAAAAGTGGTAGTTGGATCCCTGGAGAAAATTACTAAAGGAACCCCAGAAGTGTGTTAAAGACACCGAGAAAAAGTACTCGAGGAATCCCCCAAAAATGTTAAAGGCACCACTGAAATTTACTAAAGCCACCCACATGAATTATAAAGGCACCCCAGGGTACCTACTATTCACACCCCAGCTCAGGATAGGGGGCATCTCATCTTCTTCATTTAAATAACAGAAATTGGCGCGAAAGCTGGTTTTGAACTGTCGGAGTTAGGGTTTTGATTCTAGAGGAGTTTGACTAAGACTCAATGGCTGGATCTGATGGGATGGGTTTGTGAGAGATAAAAAGGGCTGGTAAGTCCATTAAAATCGATTCACTTGGGATATATCGTCGGAGAGAAGGAAACAGGGAGTTACGGGTTTTCTCGTCATAATCCGGTAGTTTCTGTGAAGAATATCAGGGAGTTTAGGCGAGATTAAATTGTTGGGATTGACTTGGAATATCCTGTTTTGACTGAACATGAGTGGTAATGGTATTAGAATCGAAAAACGTGGGTTGGAGTCGCGGGATTGGAGTGAAACAGAGTTTGAATGCTACACGGGATTCTGTTGGTGTTAATTTTGTAAGATACAGGATGATTGGAAAAGATATCGTCTTGGGATTTCATTCTGCATTGACTGGGAGAGATGTGATGACTCAGGACATGTAAAGAGATAAAAAAGGAAGTAGTTGATAAAACAAGTATGGAGTTATTCACGGGATTGCATGGGTTTAAACATGTACTGGGTGTGTTTGGAGTGTGATAAGATGCAACAGGAACGTGTAGAAGATAAATATCGAGACTTTATAGCAACATGAGTGCGTGAGAAAGAAATGAATGGAAATAAAATCTCGTAACATGCAGTGAAGTAAATTGAGAATATATGGAGTTATTACAAGGATTGTGTCGACCTGTTAAGTATAAATAGTGTGCTTGGGAGCAGAGAAGGGGCATCGAGTGATAGGGGTGAAGAATAGAGAGTTGCAGAGCATATTTCTCTGCTGCTGTAGAGAAGAAGAAAAAGAAGAAGAACATTTTACATCCACTAACTATCGCAGAGAACTGTCGTTTATAAATAATACTCGTAACAGTCAGTTTGGCATGCTTATTTTAAATTTGCAACATATCTTGTAACGGTGACTTCTGTAACGAGATTACAGCGTTGCAGATTCATTGTATTATTAGTTTTCTTTAATAAAAACACCATTTGAGATATGAATTATATTTTTGAGTGTGTTCTTATCATGAGAAGCTAAACCCCGACACTGGGTCGAGGGAGGAAGACGAATTTCGTACATGGGTGAATTTATTATCTCTTTGAATTTTGCACTAATTAAAATAGAATTATGATTTGAATTAATTAGTTATCATTTTATTTGATGGGTCATTCTTGCTTAAATGTTTGATGTCCCATGCTTACGATTTACAACTAATATTTTGAGAATCTACCTTGGCAAAAATAAGATTCCATGTTGTTTTATTTATTGAGCGATAAATGTTGAGAATAAATAATTGAGCTTTATGCTATGAATTCGGTGAACTCCTAGTCCCAGTAACTCTCGTTTTTATTAGATCTTTAAATTTAATCTTCACAAGTCTTAGAGTTCGAATCCCTATTTACTATAACAACAAAAAAAAAATTACATCAATAAACCTCGTAATGTATTCCTTAATACTATGTCTAACTAGAGTATAATCATTCACGCTTCACAATTTTGTTTTCAATATGCACGACTTGAAAGATATGTTAGGGAATGAAACAGTTCAAGTCAAATATCACTAACCTCAAGTGGAAGGATGATGTTGTCGTTGTAGTTCCTTACTTCTTCACTTCTTTAAGTCTTTTCAATACTTGTAATGTCTCATATCCTAATACTTTCAAGCTAACCTATACGAAGTTGACTCTAGTACATAATCAAGTGACTCTTAAATGAGTTTAGGCTCACTAAAATATGACAACCAAACTTGACATGCCAACGCTTGGTGGGTTCAACCGAGCTATGCTCTAACAATCCCCCCCTTTGTCAATTTTAGTGAAAAAACTCTTACATCGTATGGATAAACAAATTACAAGAATTCATTACACATACACTTGATTCCCGAATTCAACAGCAGAATAACCTGTATACATTCAATCCTTAAATGCCGTTGTTGACATTAAAATATCAAAGTTAATACTCCCCCTAAAGGTAAGATAGGTAGATTTTATCAATCCGCAAGTATTTGTTATTTTTTTTGTAGTCCATATAACTACAAGTATATGATATGTTACTCCCCCTTAGTCTATGCTTTCACTCTTTCGTTAGATAAACGTTTAAGCAGCAATGTCCTTTCCCTTATTGATACCAATAAATATAAATTAGTACCAGTATCACTTGTTTACTCCATATATCTCTCCCCTTTTTTGTCACAAAATGATAAAGAAATGAAAAAAATAAAGGACAAACCGAAAGGATCTTACAAATATTAAAATAGACTTGCAACCTATAGAGTTAAGCACGAGGGTTCCACACACCATTTTTGATAACCAATATCAAAAACGAAACTACAAAGTAATTTGTTTTGATATGTTACCAAGGAAACAATTGCCCAAAGCAAATTTCCCTAATAGTTTAGCAAACCAAAAATCAACTGAGCACCTTAGTTCCTTTGCTAAACCGATTGTACAAATACAATCGCTTGTTCGATAGGACCAAAATAAAGATATCTCTACTTTTCTCATCAGATTCTAATTATCCATATAACTTAGACCTTTAAATTTGAAAAAAGACAAGTACTAGGTTAGTTAAGTAGCATTTCTTGTTAAGGCATTCGATTAGACTTTAATAACCGAAACCTCCACTTTGATAAGTATAACTAAGATCAGAATTAACTTAGTTTCTCTTATCCAGAATCGAAGTGGACTAAAAAATTCATCTCGTAAACATTTTCTTTCGTTAAGACGTAAACAATTCATACAAACTGAAAAAGCGGGGGTCTAACAACATTATCCAATATTTCGCTTAGCAATCTGTATGGACAAACTCGAATATACTTTTAAGGGAATCAACAAGACTCAATCAATTAAAAGCACATCAACGAGTTTATATCTCTCTTGATTTGATTTTCTCAAACAGAAACTGCGAGTACTAATCAAATACAAGGAATAACTTGGATAGTACCAAAGACCAATATCTAGGGATCAATCAATGACAATCAACAACCAAAGGTAGGATTACTCTAATTGATGGTCTAACGCACAACCTGTATTATTTCAATTATAAAGATAAAACAATATAATGCGGAAACTAAAATAACACAGACACCATAAATTTTGTTAACGAGGAAACCGCAAATGCAGAAAAACCCTGGGACCTAGTTTAGATTGAACACACATTGTATTAAGCCGCTACAAACACTAACCTACTCCAAGATAACTTTGGACTGGACTGTAGTTGAACCCCAATCAGTCTCCCACTAATTCAAGGTACAATTGTACTCCCTACGCCTCTGATCCCAGCAGGGTACTGCGTACTTGATTCCCTTAGATGATCTCACCCACAACTAAGAGTTGCTACGACCCAAAATCGCTGGCTTTGACAATAAAAAAATTTGTATCACACAGCCAAGTCTATCAAAGGATCAATCTTTCTCCCACAGAAAAACCTTAAAGTTTTTGTTCCGTCTTTTGATAATAATCAAGGTGAACAGGAACCAATTGATAATCTGATCTTATATTCCCGAAGAGCAGCCTAGATAAATCAATCACCTCACAACAATATTAATCGTATGGTAGTGAAACAAGATGTTACGGAATCATAAACAATGAGACGAAGATGTTTGTGACTACTTTTTATATCTTGCCTATCGGAGATATTAATCTCAATCCAATCAATCTGATTGTACTCGTACGATTGAAGATGCAAGATCAGATCACACAACTACGATAAAAGTAGTATCGGTTTGGCTTCACAATACCAATGAAGTCTTTAAGTCGTTAACCTGGTTTTAGAAGAAGAAAACCAAAGGTTAAAGGAGAATCAATTCTAGCATGCAAACTAATATCACACGTGAGGTGTGGGGATTAGTTTTGCTGAGTTGCTAGATGCCCCTTATATAATCTTTCAAATCATGGTTTCGCCTGGTCACAAAGCAAACAATATCCCCTGTTAGATGGAAACCTAATTTAGATTCAAGTTAATATTTCTCAACCGTTAGATCGAAAACTTATCTTGTTATACACAAATGAAATGAACGCTTCTAGGTTTGTTAACCGTACCCAAACGTGTACATTGTTGGTTCAAAAATAGTTAACCAAAAGGTTAGCCATATGAGCATTTCATACCAACCATATTCTTATTCACCATAACTAGTTCAAATGACTCAATTGAACTAGTTAGAGAGTTGTTCAATTTCAAGGAAATCTTATGTACTACACAAGACACAATTGAAGCAAAGATGATTTGATTCTCTCGAATCGGTTCATGAACTTTATAGGCACGGTTTGCAAATTGCATTCCTTAGTATTTATAAGTTTAAGTTCAAAAATCATCTTCAGATATATAACCTTCTTAAGTTCGCACACTAGATTCGCGGACTTAAGCAACTGGGCAGAGTTTACAAACTCCAGCAGAAAATCTCCGCAAAGACTTTTCGCCGTTTTGCGGACTGGTACTCACACAACAAGTTTGTCAACTCCAGCAGAATTTCTCGGGATGAGAAGTTCGGAAGTTCACGGACTGAGTTCGCAGACTTGGCAACAAGCCATTCTTCCGGTTTCTCTTGATCAACAAAGTTCGCAAACTATGGTTCAAGGGATAGGACTTATGCACATATGTGTTTCCACAACAATACTTATGTCCATCATTGGTTATGTAATCTAAACGCTCATTCCAACCATTGAAACATTTTTAGAGGACGTTATATAGTTGTTACACCATTTCTCGTCAAAGCAATTTTCAAAGTGATTGAAACATGTCATGACTTTCGTCACTAGGTAAAGATAAACATGGTCGTAGCGAAATGCTTACCAACACATATTTCGAGATATAGATAGGTGAGGTATACTCGGCTCAAAATACCAAATGTGTATAATCTAAGTCTATATATAGCATATGAATTTTTGTCTCAAGAAGTAGGATATAGAGTAGATAGACTTTTGAGTGACATATAAGTTTAAGTCTTCACCATACCTTTTTATCGAGAAGTTCCACCGGTTCCTTGAGTAGTTCTTATTCTTGTATGATGAATCGCCATGAAGTCCTTGAGCTCAACTACACTTTCTATCCTAGTCCGAGACTTAGCTATAGCAGACTAGAAATCAAGACTTATAGTTTTGATCACTAACATTGACAAACATGCTTGAGATAGAAACGTATGCGAGTTCGACCGAGAAATGCTCTAACAATCTCCCCCTTTGTCAATTTTAGTGACAGAACTATCAATACATATGGAATACAAAAAAGATAAAGAAACTTTAGTAGCTCCTATTCCACATGTCTAATCTTCAACATTCCTCGAAATCTTCATCACTTCCAAGTACTCCAATGATCCCAAAGGTTGTAAGTTTAGCATCACCGTTGTTGAAGATCCATAGCTATAAAAATGAGAAAGCATCGGTCTCGATCATTGTTACACAGTGTCATAGTATTATTACACAGTGTCAAAGTCCAATTGTGTCACAACTTCAACAATAATACTATGGTGATATGTATCACTCCCCCTTAGTCAATACTCCATTTCACATGGAAACCACTCCCCCTTACACAATGATCCGAAAACCATATGTATTTGTAGTGTGAACTACATATTAATTCTCCCCCTTTTTGTTAATAAAATTGGAAAAGGTACAAGAACGGGATCATAATGAAATTTCCGTAAGAGACATTTCATGACTAAAAGAAAATACATACCATCCAATTTAGATGCAATCATATAGCCGAAGCTAATATCATTCATCAAGGAGTTTAAAGATACAAGATAACCCCTTTAAAATTCCACAGCCGCACACCCCTCAAGATATGACCATTAAGCACAAGCTCAAAAGAACTCTCCCCCATTTGATGTCATTCCCAAGGGAACAACATGAGCGACCTTAATTTCAAAAGAAAAGAAGGATATTGATTGGACACCAAAAACCATGAGAATGATTTTCTATATCCAAAAACTCAATCAAATTAATCACAAGTAAATCCATGATTAATTTAATCGGAATACGGAATCAAATTAAACACAAAAGCGATCAAATTAATAGATTATGCTCGACATAAGAGAACTTACGGAGCATACGACTAACATAACCATTAGAAAATGAATAGGATGGTCGTTCATATACTCAACATAAGAGGAATCTTACGGAGTATGAAAATACTCAACTAGATTAATTACAAGAGAACCCATAATTAATCTAATTGGAATACACAACCAAACTAATTACAAAAGTAGTCAATTTAATTGTCACTTGATTTGCACGACATAAAAAGACTTATGGAGCAATAACTAAATAACCAAACAAGATGATTAATTTAGTTCAAGAATGCTCAACATAAAGTACCTTACGGAACAACCAACAAATCTAATCAAAAATTAATCAACTTGGTTGTATCGTGCTCAACATAGGACACAATAAGGAGCCTCACAGTATTAAATAAAATATGGATCAGTGAAGATCAATACTGTGGAATACACAAGGATTCATTCTATATTCCATCACTATTTTCATAACGATATTTAATAGACATAATCCTTGAACACAAATGATTTTAATCTATCTTCAATCAAAGAATTGAAAATATAGGCTTAACTTTTGTTATGTCAAAAGTCTATTCATCCTTAAATCAATACATGAATACCGATCATGAACGACTTTACTTTTGACAAAGTATGGGACAACATAGTTCACGGACGTAAACACCAATATCTCATAACAAATTGCAATATAACAAGTCATAAAGACTAAATACTGCAAACCATCATCCTCCAAATATTTTTAGAAATTAAACCAATAAACCTAAAAAAGAACAAGAAGATGAAAAATAATAGCTATGTGTAGTCACAATCATTGCTATTCAAGCACTACTTATTCTTCCAACTAAACCAAAAATAAGACATACTAGGCAACAATATCTTTAAAAAATTCCTTATCATTCCCGAACTCCTTGTCGTCAACAGCCATCAGAATATAAGGTTCGTGGAAGAAGGAGTCAATACCAACAAACCGTCTTGGATGATGATGTCGAACCAGGGCCTTTTGAATTTCCAAAGATCTTAAAACGCAAGCCTTTATTTCACTAATCTCCTTCTTACTTCCTTCAATTCATCAAGAACATCGGAAAACTTCTGAGAGTTAGAAGGGACAACCCTTGGCTTTCTTGTATTCCTCCTCTTTCTTTTCAAGGAAGGAGTTACTGGAGATTTCTCTTTTTCCTTGATTGATGGCTTAACAATCATAACGACATCTTTTCCATCCAAAGACATGATGCTTAGAGAACAGTTATAAACAACTGGTTTTCGTGAGTGGAATTCACAATCTCATCAAGCAGTCTTAAGATATAAAAGATATCAGAGAGGAAAAAGGAATGTAGGGTTCGCAACCTTTAAACAGGTTCATGGACGCCCAATTCTAAACCCTATAAAGAGTAGAATTGTCGGTAATAACCCTTTACTTTATTTGTTAGGCAGAAAAAACAACCCTAAAAAAACTTTTCTTAAAGCCTGAGCGGTACACAATCTTATCTCTTTTTGATCAGGCACATGAGACAAGATTTACCAAACAACACAATTAATTTGTGCTGTGGTGAACAACAATTTGTCCACCATTTTCCTCCTGAGAGGAATCCTCAGACTTCTGTCTATCAAAGCGATTTGACCATACATTCTTCTCTAATGGTCTTATTTTGTCTTTGGAAACCAAATTCTTAGACGAAGATAAAATCCTACATACCTCAGCAGTCTTCTGAGAAAGTTTAAGCTTCCTTGCCAATCGATTTGATCTTCGTTGAAGTCTGTTGGCGTGCTTCACTTGATATTTGTACTTGTAACATCTTGATAGTTCATGACCCTTCTGAGAACAAAACGAGCACGTCAAACTTGGATAGTATTCAGGCATCTGTGGTGTGAACGCAACTAGACACATAGTAGATCCTAAAACATTACAATCAGAGTTTCCAAAGGATGGGTCAATTGATTCTTCCAGCTTGATTGGATTCTCTTCTTCACTAAAACCATCAAGTTTGATATATGTATTGCTATAATTATCAAAATCAATGTTTTCACATAGAAGGGCAACATTTGATTTCCTATCTTCATCAAAATCATAGATCTCAGACATCTCATCAAGTGTTACATCAAGACCTTTGTTCCCAGTGTATTTTCTACGATTTTGGCACTCGTTTGAAAAATGACCAAAACCTTTACACTTAAAGCACTGTGGCATATTCTCTTCATCAGCCTCGTCGGCATCCCTGCTTTTAGGAGGAACGCGATTGTGAGGTTTATCTGACGACCTAGGTTTGTCTCTTGAAAACCGTTTACTTCTCTTCAATAGAAGATCCATAAACGGTCTTGTGATCAAGGAGACTGATTTTTCAATATCTTCATCTGAAAAATCACCCTCAGACTGATCATCCTCAGAGACATAAACACTTTTACTTTTATCAAGTAACTTAGTGTTCTTCTGTGCTTTAAAGGCAACATCCTTTCCGATTTTGGATTTCTCATGATCAAAGATCTTTAGATTTCCAACCAATGTTTTTCTGGAAAGATTATCAAGGTTATTTCCCTCAATGATGGCATGCTTCTTAGACTCGTATCTAGATGGCAGCGATCTGAGAATTTTCATCACAATGTCCTTTTCAGGAATAGTCTTACCCAATGCAAAAGATGCATTAACAATTTCAGACGCTCTGTGATTAAACTCATCAAATATATCTTCATATGCCATACGAAGGTTCTCCCAATCGGAATTAAGGTTTGAAGCCTATCTTCCTTTTCACTGGAGTTTCCTTCGAATACGGTTTCTAAGATATCCCAAGCATCTTTAGACCTAGTGCAATTTGACACATGGTGCTGAAGATTTGGGGTAATGGCATGTATGATGGCATTCAAACCGTCGGAATTTTTCTTTTCAACAAGTATCTCGGCAGGATTATATTCACCAATATTCTTGGGAACGTTTAAATCTCCAACTTCCACAACGGGAGTATCATAGCCATTAACAACGTATACCCATGATTGAAAATCATGCGATTGAAGAAAATATCGCATATCAATTTTCCACCATAAGTAATTAGAGCCATCGAAGACTGGTGGTACGTTAATAGAGATAGCACCTCTGTCCATAGAGTCAGATCGCTACAAACACAGGCTTGTAAGGTCTTGAACGTGTTTGCCTGCTCTGATACCAATTGAAAAAGCCGGGGTCTAATAACACCACACAATATTTCGCTTAGCAATCTGTGTGGACAAACTCGAATATACTTTTAAGAGAATAAACAAGACTCAATCAATTAAAAGTACATCAACAGTTTATGTCTCTCTCTCTTGATTTGATTTTCTCAAACAGAAACTGCGAGTACTGATCAAATACAAGGAATAACTTGGATGGTACCAAAGACCAATATCCAAGGATCAATCAATGACAACGAACAACCAAAGGTTGGATTACTCTAATTGATGATCTAACGAGCAACCTATACTATTTCAATTATAAAGATAAAAGAATATAATGCGTAAACTGAAATAACACAGACACCAGAAATTTTGTTAACGAGGAAACCGAAAATGCATAAAAACCCCGGGACCTAGTCCATATTGAACACACATTGTATTAAGCCGCTACAGACACTAGCCTACTCCAAGATAACTTCAGAATGGACTGTAGTTGAACCCCAACCAGTCTTCCACTGATCCAAGGTATAATTGTACTCCCTACGCCTCTGATCCCAGCAGGATACTGCGCATTTGATTCCCTTAGCTGATCTCACCCACAACTAAGAGTTGTTACGACCCAAAATCGCAGGCTTTGACAATAAACAAATCTGTCTCACACAGACAAGTCTATCAAAGGATCAATCTGTCTCCCACAGAAAAACCCTAAAGTTTTTGTTCCGTGTTTTGATAATAATCAAGGAGAACAGGAACCAATTGATAATACGGTCTTATATTACCGAAGAACAGCCACAGATAAATCAATCACCTCACAACAATCTTAATCGTATGGTAGCGAAACAAGATGTTGCGGAATCACAAACAATGAGACAAAGATGTTTGTGACTACTTTTTATATCTTGCCTATCGGAGATATTAATCTCAAGCCAATCAATCTGATTGTACTCGTACAATAGAAGATGCAAGATCAGATCACACAACTATGATAAAAGTAATATCGGTCTGGCTTCACAATACCAATGAAGTCTTTAAGTCGTTAACCTGGTTCTAGAATAATAAAACCAAAGGTTAAAGGAGAATCGACTCTAGCACGAAAACTAGTATCACACATGAGGTGTGGGGATTAGTTTTGCAGAGTTGCTAGATGTCCCCTTATATAGTCTTTCAAATCAGGGTTTCGTCTTGGTCACAAAGCAAACAATATCCACAGTTAGATGAAAACCTGATTTGGATTCAAGCTAATATTTCTCAACCGTTAGATCGAAAACTTAGCTTGTTATACACAAATGAAATGCACGCTTCTAGGTTTGTTAACCGTACCCCAACGTGTACATTGTTGGTTTAACAATAGTTAACCAAAAGGTTAGCCATATGAGCATTTCATACCAACCATATTCTTCTTCATCATAACTAGTTCAAATGACTAAGTTGAACTAGTTAGAGAGTTGTTCAATTGCAAGGAAATCTTATGTACTACACAAGGCACAATTGAAGCAAAGATGATTTGATTCATTCGAATCTGTTCATGAACTTTATAGACACGGTTTGCAAATTGAATTCCTTAGCCTTTATAAGTTTAAGTTCAGAAATAATCTTCAGATATATAACCTTCTTAAGTTCGCACACTAGGTTCGCGAACTTAAGCAACCGGGCAGAGTTACAAACTCCAGCAGAAAATCTCGGCAAAGACTTTCCGCCGGCTCGCGGACTGGTACTCACGCAACAAGTTTTTCAACTCCAGCAGAATTTCTCGGGATGAGAAGTTCGGCAGTTCGCGGACTTGGCGACAAGACATTCTTATGGTTTCTCTTGATCAACAAAGTTTGCTAACTTTGGTTCAAGGGATAGGACTTATGCACATATGTGTTTCCACAACAATACTTATGTTCATTATTGGTTATGTAATCTAAACTCTCATTCCAACCTTTGAAACATTCTTAGAGGACGTTATATAGTTGTTACACCATTTCTCGTCAAAGAAATTTTCAAAGTGATTGAAACATATCATGACTTTCGTCACATAAACATGGTCGAAGCGAAACGCTTACCAACAGATATTTTAAGATACAGATAGACGAGGTATACTCGGCTCGAAATACCAAATGTGTATAATCTAAGTCTATATATAACATACGACTTTTTGTTTCAAAAAGTAAGAGATAGAGTAGATAGACTTTTGAGTGACAGATAAGTTCAAGTCTTCACATACCTTTTTGTCGTGAAGTTCCACCGGTTCCTTGAGTAGTTCTTCTTATTGTATGATGAATCGCCATGAAGTCCTTGAGCTCAACTACACTTTCTATCCTAGTCCGAGACTTAGATATAGTAGACTAGAAATCAAGACTTATAGTTTTGATCACTAACATTGACAAACATGCTTGAGATAGCAAAGCATGTGAGTTAGACCGAGTAATGCTCTAACACAAACCAAATAAATCAACTTGCGTAATTATTCACCTCAACCAGAAGCAATTGAAACAACATAGACATTAAAGCACCGCAATTGCACCGAAATTTTGTAATCCTAACAATTGATACCACACAATAAAGCAAGATAACAATAGTTTTTCTTAACCAGAACCAATTGAATCACACACACATCCATACACAAATAATGGAATAAAACATAAATTGTACCGAAATTTTGTTAAGGAAAAGCAGTAAATATATGAAATAAAATCAGGCTTTTCTTAAACAGGTAAACAATTAACTAACAAGATTGTTACCTCAAATTTCACATCCACTTCTCCAATATGTTTGCATCTTCTTCCATGGAGAATAGGTATCGAAATATCATTATGTTGTCATCCTTATGCAAAACAAAATAATAACAACAACCAACCTTTACCAGAGAAAGGTTGAAAACCGGGTTTTAACTATTGCAAGCAAAAGTTGAAAACTTGAAACACATATGCTTTTATGCTAAACCTAACGATTCAACATATTGTGACTTTTTCACATATTGTTTCTATCAGAACCCCTCATGATCCTTTGATAAAGCCTACCAACATGGGCTAGAACTTAATCCTGCTAAATCAAAAAGTCACCCAAACCCTAAGGGTTCACAATATTATGAGATTGAATATCAAGTTAGTAAAACCGAAATCAAACATCCCATAAACATAAATATATAATATAAAGCATCCAAGCACAAGCTATGTAAATAAAAAACTATCACAAGAAAAATTATAAATCAAATAATTTTATTCATAATAAGATAGTTTTATTCATAAGATAAACTTAATACAATCATTGAAAGAAATCAAAAACTGATGTCTATTTCTTTGGATTAAGTATTACAGCATATAACTTAATCTCTAGAAGAGCTCCCATTATTCACCGAAGATTCCTCGGTGTTTTGATTCTCGAGTCTTCTCTTCTCTTTCATATGATTGAGTCTTTGTTTCAGAAGATTCAATTCCACAATAGACTTCAAGAGATTTGACTCAAGCAGTTTTTCATTCACTACTGCAGTTTCCAAAAGATCACGAGCGACTTCAAAATCTCCCATTAACATAAGCATAAGATCAAAAGAAATATGATTATTTTTATGTTCGTTTGAGAAGTAGAACTTGAACTCAAATGTAAAGGTTTCAAGTTTTCTAAGTTGAGATTCAATGTCTATAGTATTTTCACCCATCTTTGACCGCAAACAGAATATAGAAAAGTATCGGTCATGTAGATGGTTTATATTCAAACTTCGATTCCAAGATTGAGATACCTAATCATAGGATATTATAGATCCGAAAATATATATTTTTTTTCTCAAAGACATTCCATCAAACATAGAAAAACACTTTAGATGATTGTGAAAAAGGTAGACAGAGTATAGTATCATACATCTTTCATCTTCTTGTGCTCCTTTCAAGAACTTCCCTTTTATTTGAATCGAGCACTTCAAGGGAAATTATAAATGCCAACATCAGTTGTTGGAGTGAGCTCATGATAACTCAGAATTTAAGGAACATAATCCATCATGATATTTTTGAATATCTTTCCTTTTGGGATTCTTACAAGAATAAACTTCTTTCACTGAGTCACAACTGGAGTGATCTGATTTAACAGAATGATCAGTTCGATGAACAAGATCATAAGCGTGACTTGAAGTTTTTTGAGTTGTGGAATAACCAGAACTCTTATATCGACCCAGGAATTCCTTGGAATATGACAACATCATTTGATGAGATTGTTTCCTGGATTCTATTTTAGACAGTTGATCAACAAAAAAGCAGCATGATCTGAAATCATTTGTTTTTGTATGCATGAGTTGATATTTTTCTCTGTTGCAGAGATAATCATCGCCAGACGATGTTGACCGGATACCAGTCAAAGGATTATCCCTTAAAACACATCTATATTGATTCTTGTAAGTGGTTAGACTATTAGAATCACGATTTCGTATATTAGTTAAGAGATTCTGGAGATTAGAATCACATATCCTTGTTTTAACCAATATACCCCTTTTGGCTTGAACAAAATCAAGTCTTTTAGATTCAACATCTTCATGAATCAATGATTCTCTGAAGAGCTTCTTGGCAGATGGATAATATACATTATCCTTTAGATTATATTTTTCAGCAAGCTTTATGAAAAATTTAATCTCATTACTGTCTTTTGAATCTGACTTGTTTGTCACAAGTATTTGTTTTCGTATTAACTCATCATGGTTAATATTTCCTGAGATGTGTTCTACCAGAGAACTAACAATGCTGAGCTGTTTATCAGGTTTTGAAAACAAACATCCTTTCTGAAGTATATCATCTTCTTGCTCTACGTTAACTGAATCAGACTTAGATTCAATTTCTTATAGGTTGGATCGCACCAAACACAGATTGTTAGATCTTTTTGTGTTTGCCTGCTCTGATACCAATTGAAAAGACGAGGGTACCCAAATATACCTAAATCTAAAACTTTTCCATCTATAAGTCATTTCTCCGAAAGTGATTCTCTATGGACTGAGTCGAGACAATACAACCAAACGGTCACACTTCGTGTGATTGTCTATGGATACGAGATCAAGACAATACAACAACGAAGTATGTTTACTTGACAAAAGGTTCGGACTTAACCAAACACAATAGGATTATTTATCAAGTAAATAGGAATTAACGTTTGTGTAATTTACTTTAAATTATAATAACAACAATTATAATTGCGGGAAATAAAAGTAAATGACACAACAAGATTTTTCTAACGAGGAACCGCAAATTCAGAAAAACCCCGGGACGTTGTCCAGAATTGAATACTCTCAGGATTAAGCCGCTATACAAAATAAAACCAACTTCGTATAGATGAGACCAAGCAACTAGACCTACAGTTCACCTAGTTCCGTATGTATTCCCACACCTCCGACCTGTAACAAGTCACGTACTTGGAAAAATTCCTTTGGTTCGTATTCCAAACAGGAAAGAAACAACAAATCTGTTTGGTATTAACTCTTTTCAACCAAGTGATGTGAGTTCGACAAAGGCTCTTATGTTTATCTCAATAAACTCCTTCGTAAGGTTCTTAGATATATCTTATTATCAACTACTGAAGTAATTTTTAAGATTTTGCAATCAATACTTTTAATCATAAAGAATTGTATTGATGCCGATCTGCACAACTAATCAATCTAATCTACCACAAGGATAAACCGATTATAGTTGGATCCTCTTTTACTGAAACAAGTATTGTGCACACCAAAGATTATGAATCTCAAATCAGAAATCTTCAAAGTCTTCTTTATCTTCAAATCTTCTTAGATCTTCAATAAACACCTGCACACAATCAACTTGAATCTCTTGTGATCAATCACATACAGAACGGAGTCTGTTAACAATGGATTATCACACAACGTCTTTAGATCTATAAACAGTCTAAAGATCCCCGTCGAAACTTCGATCTAGTTTCAGTGAATCTTATATCAGAATAGAAGATTCTCAAGCATAAGAAAACTAGGTACAATCAAAGTTCAACCACTGTTAGTCAATCAAATCAATCGAAAACAAAAGATAAACCACAATTATCTAGTTTCCCACCAACGGTACTAATAGACCTTCTCAATCCCAAAGAAGATTTTAAACTGAGCGGCCATAAGAGATTTCGCCTAATTAGGTTACTCTCCTCTCCGAATAGGCGGCTTCACCAGTAGCAGCACAACTGAGATAGTTCTTGTTGTACGAGGATTATTTTGCTCGAAATGCAAACTTTGATATTTATAGACCAAGGAAGTTTGCACACCAAGGAATTTCCAAAACCGAAAATATTCTCAAGATATGCAATATATTCCAGATTCGGCTTCCATAATTCCTGGAAATGCTTTATCCAAATATTGACCGAAAATCTCTTGGAAAATCTCCAACTAGTAAATGCACATTACTAATTTTCATTTTCCTAAAATAAAATTTAAAACCTTAAATAAAAAATTCTCAATATATTTTATTCGATCCGGGATTTTTTTCCTTTAGCTATTAAGGAATAACTTTGAACAATTAAAGATAAGTGTTACTGCACATGTTCAAAGTATGTCGACATCCACACTTTGTAAGTCATCTTTCATACTTACAACCTTGAAACTGATTTTCCACACTTCCAAACAAGTTTAGAATTGGTTCACATGACTTTCAAGAACTACGTGATTGATCAAGAACACTCAATCAAAAATCATGGGTTTCGCGGTTCTACCAACACAAGTTTCGGTTCTACCTCCATGTGAGTATTGTGCATAGTCACACTAGCTTTCCAAAATTCGGTTGACTAGGTACTAGGATCGGTTCCCCACATATATATGGTATCTAACTTTTACTTGTTGCACATGTCCATAGGATCAGCTCCAATTTGCCTAAAAACGTGTTGCACATGTCCATAGGATCGGTTCCCCTTTCTGCTAAAAACTTGTTACACCTCATACAAGGATCGATTCCCCTTTGTGATAGGTTGCACCTCTTACTAGGATCGGTTCCCCTTTACCCAGAGTCGGTCATACCAATAACACTAAATCGATCATAACATCTCAGGTAATTACTTAAGATCGGTTTCACTAATAAAAGACATACCAATACAAAAGCCAGGCCTTTGTGAATAGTTTTACCAAGAACATAAACAAGTCATGATCGGTTATACTAATCACACATATTGGTAGTTCAAAAGATAGGCAATGAATAACAATACCAATAACGACTGGCGATTTTTCTTTCGATTCACAAAACAAGTTCATGAATTTACTTCCTTTAAACAAATGTAAAACATTGTTTCCTAGGTGTTGATGGTCGTTTTTAGTATAGGAAGAAAACTGTAAAAGTCTATCTACCTGACCCGGCATCAGAATTTGGAGAATATATCAAAATCTGATGAGCGCCTATGTTCCTCTTCACATTATATTGAAACTCAAGCTCCTAGATGAATTGTTCACTAGTATAAAGCCTAATGAGTATATAAGCTCCTAGCTGCATTACTCACTAATGCCGGAGCCTTCCGAGTATTTTTCCTATGCTATGTTCCCCGGATGAACCCTTAATATTGATATGGCATGACAATTTGTTTTCACCCGCAGCAGAGTAGCACGGATTTCCAAGTATCGAGGTTAAGGTCCTTGCATAAAAGTACTCAATCAGAAAGCATACGGCTCTCTGGCAATAAACTACTTAAAGAACTCTATGTCAACACATAGAATTCAATCAATTGTGTGATAATTCACAAGATTCAAATATTACCCTGATTAATTTCCAGAAATTAGGGTTTTGCGCCCTGCACAATATATTAGACCTTTCCTGTCGAAATTAAGCCTACGCGAACTACGAAATTAATCCACCGTGGATTAGTAGGTGCAAAGTCTTACCCAAAACCAGAAAGAAAGTAATAAAGGAGCCGCGGATAAGGAGCAGAAACAAAAGAAGGTGTGTCCACGCCATAGGCCAGCCGACGCCACTTGCAACTTGCCACACCCCATGTTGCCCAAACCGGCCCTTATTCCTTGTCGACCAATCAGGTCGCTTTAAACCTGCCACAATCCCATGAGTTGTGGCTGGGCCCATACTTGCCGGCCCTATTCCCCATCGACCAATCAGGTCGCGTTAAATCATCCACGCACACCAGAAGTGTGACCACGTCCGTGCTTGCCCGGCCCTCTCTTTTTATTGACCAATCAGGTTGCTCTAAACCTACCACAATATTAAAAGAGGTGGAATTGCGTCAAGTGGTCACCATGCCAAGTTGGCTTCACAAAGACTGTGCCAACGGCTTGCTAACGACATTCCGAGCATGCCAAGCCGCATGCCAAACGCGCATGCCAAACGAGCATGCCAAGCCGCATGCCAAACGTGCATGGCAAACGAGCATACCAAGCCGCATTCCAAACATGCTACCTTGCCGAAGTAGCATGCCAAACGCGCCAACGTGCCATGAATACCGCACCTACGTGTCAACCCACTTTATGTTCGTGGCCAACGCCATAACGGACTTTAACGTGGTTATTCTAGCCATATGGACGCTTGCTTTAGTGGCGATGTATGAAACCCTAATGTCCAGTCGTGGCACTATTGATGGTGAATTTTCAACAAAGGTAAAAACCGTAAAATCATGATGCATGTTTTTGACACGGCTTTCAGGCATGCAACGATTCATATTTTACGAAGCCATGATGAACATGTATGTCAAAAGGCCTCCACTAGATAAGCGTTCGATCCCTGACATTTCATCGTTCCCTCTATGTAGAATAACATAATTGGGCGGTTCTCCGTAAGATTGAGAGAATTAACGCTTTCAGGACGTCGGTGATACTCATTCTTCCCTGACTACATGAGAGAGACCCCCTTCTACATAGAATAACGATTGGGCGGTTCTCCGTAAGATTGAGAGCAATAACGCCTTCAGGACGTCGATGACACTCACTGTTCCATGAATATGTAGAGAGACCGTGTATAGACCCAGGCGGTTCTCCGTAAGATTGAGGGAAATAATGTCTTCAGGACTTCGGCAATACTTGTTGTTTCCTAACTATGCACCTCAGAACGGGTATGACGCTTTAACTGGCTAATATCCCTTCTGCAATAGATTAATTCTACGATGACGTTCACCACTGAATTCCTAGAAGATAATCTATTTTATATCATTACTCCGATTTCATGATCGAATCCACGGACGATCTCATGGAATGGTAATAGATAATCTCATTACTCCGATTTCATGATCGAATCCACGACTGATCTCATGGGATGGTAATAACTACTTTCATTACTCTGATTCTGTGGTCGAATCCACGATCCCATAGAATGGTAATACCTATTTTGTTATTATTCCAAATTCATGGTCGAATCCACGGCTGATCCTAGCTATGGATTGATAATAATAAACTACTCACTTTTATTGCTCAATTTCATGAAGCATTCTCCACTGAATTTCATAAATTAGTAATAAATACTCAACAATCAGGAATCTGAACTATCATTGAGTAAGTCCCATCTAATGGTGCAAGTGTACTCAACAATGATGCACGAACGAGCACCCAATTGTGCGAAAGAGTATCCAAAAATATGGACAAACGAGGAATCCCACACGAAACAGGAGAGAAAAAATAATAACATTAAAATAATGGAGAAGCGCCGATGGGTCAGGCCCACCGGCCGGCCGGCCGGCCATGCCTTAGCCGTGGCCGATCCCATGCTTCATCCATTATTTTTTCTTATTTTGTTATTTTCATAAACTCATGAAGACTACTCCATTCTAACAACTTTCCTTGTTTGAGCAAAACTCATGGTTTCTCCATATTTTTGTGGTTTCATGAAAAATAATAATATAAAATAGGGAAAGGTGTCGCAGGACCTAGCAACTTAGCCGTCCGGACATGCCCTAGACGTGGCCCGCCCCACACCTAGCAATCCCCAATCTTTCATAAATTGTTATTTCTCTCATCTCGTGAAACTTCCCCGTTTCAGCAAAATCATGGTTTCCCCATATTTCCCAAAATATTGTGCAAACCACGAAAAAGCCCAAAGTCAACATGGTCACATGACCGACTAGGCTATTCACGAAAATATATTAATTATTATCATTTTAATATTCACGAAATATTTATCAAACAAGCATACTTGCTTATTCGAGCAAAATCGAGAATTTCAGTCAAAGATCGAACTCTTCTGAAAATCCAATATATTGCTCAAACGCACATCAAAAAATGCCGAAACTCTCAGGACTGAGACACGGGCATTATGGTGACACGATCATGCTCCCTTAACCGACCAAGGGAGGCTATAAGGCTTGCAACGAGCCGGTCCCACACGTTTTTCACAATTTTTACCTAATTTGCGCAATTGCTCATATTGGGTCCATACTCTTCCCAACCAACTTGAGATTTGCTCAGTAGACCATCATCTGGTCCCACACCCTCAAGGGCCGATTCCATGCCTTCTTGGACGGTCCCTCACTCCTCCATAAATTATATTTTATTACCTAATGCTCAGACGAGCTCTATTTCAGTAAATGATGAAACCAACATTTGATCATCATTCTTTCACCAACTCTGGTGCACACTCACTCAAGCGCTTGGGCACCACATGGACGTCCATAATTCCATGTGGTCGGTCATCTCTTACTTGACCTATTTTCAGCGATCCACCAATTAACGAAACATTGATCAAAAACTAGGGTTTTGAACAAACACTCAACAAATCATCATTCTGAGCATGTTCACACACTGAATAAATTTATGTTGATCCAGCAAACAACACGCGGATTAATTATATAATATTCGGTAACCTACCAATATTTTAATTAATATTTTACTGGGTCACGTCACCAATATATAAATAATTCATCGAATTGAGCAATACTTGCTCAGTTTCTCGAATATTGATCCATTATCGATATTCAGTAATTTATCAGTAATTCGTCGAATTGAGCAATACTTGTTCGGTTGCTCGAATATTGATCCAGCTATCAATATTCAGTAATTTATCAGTAATTCGTCCAATTGAGTAATACTTGCTCAGTTGCTCGAATATTGATCCAACTATCAATATTCAGTAATTCGTCGAATTGAGCAATACTTGCTTAGTTGCCCAACTATCAATATTCAGTAATTCACAATACTTGCTCAATTGCTCGAATATTTATCAAACCATCGATATCCAATAATTCGTCGAGCAATACTTGCTCATTTACTCGAATGTTCCACTGAGCAATTCGTCATTCATGATCAGTTCAACAAAACCTACACCCATTGTCTAAATCAGTCAACATGACTAATTAAATACACGTCTGTCATGCAGACTCCGCGATTCGTGAGACATCAATCACGTCACAAATGGGGAATATCAATTAGGGTTTTGGTCTGGCGGCCTACGGCACGTGGATTCATCCACGATGAGAATGTGAGTAAGTCGTGCAATGGTTGAAGGAGTTAGCAAAGTAGTGGGTGGACGGTTAACAAAGTCTCCGCACGACATGGAACTGGTTTCACCACGATCTTACACTTTCCCACTCTTTCACTCAAGAAACCATCACAATTACAGGGATCAGGATGTTCATCATTCTTGCAATATAAATAAGTCCAAATCGAGGACAACCGATCATGACCATTATCATCATTCGTCAACAACTCGATTAAAACTTATTCACAGAACTCAACTTCAGCAGTTCATCAATTTGCAGAAACCTTCAACACATCCACAATCCTTGATCATCATTGACCCCACACAATTCTCAGCTTCCCTCCTACAGATCAACCCATCTCCTTCTTTGAGACCGAATTGACTCTGGAACGGCCATTGACTTGGTTTAGGCCGGAGTCCTACATATTGATCTCTCGAATCTAAGCACTCCCTTTGCAGTGCATCTGTGTGAGGTTCAGCAGTTTGATCGGTCGAGGAGTCTCTTCCGCACGCTCGACTCTTCACTTCCTAAAAAACCGGCAAACCGTTTTTCCCCATCTACAGATTGGCGACCACAGTGGGAGATTAATCTTTTGTTTGCAATCTCACGTTTTTATAAGATGGTTCATCTTAGGTCAGGTTCAGTTACTAATCCTAACACAAACAATGCTAGCACTAGCAACAATGGTGTTCTCCAGAAACCACTCCCGCTTCCAACACCGGTGGTGTCGATAACGCTCCTCCTCAAACCAACATCGGAAATCATCCTCTCTTTGGTCGGTCTCCCGTGGAAATCAGAGAAAATCCACAAAGCATAGCTGATCTTATGAAAGTGCAAAAGACTCTTTCCAAAAATCATACTGACATGGGTGCAACACAGAAGGAACTATGCACTCATCTCAAGGACCTCACAGACAAGTTGTCACCTGCACAGACTCCGTCCCAGCGCCATTCGGAGAAAGAGAAAGCCAAAGAAACATACCCCGAAGTCTGCAAAGATGCAGAAAATCCACCAGAGAAGTCTGCAGGCTTCATCACCCGTGAAGACCTGGAACGCTTTATGGAAGATCGAGGAAAAGACAAAACACCATCTGTTCACCGTCATCAACCTCCATATCCTACTACTACGCAAAAGATTCCTCTCCCGAAGGGCTACACCTCTCCAACGTTCATAGTGTACAATGGAACGGGGAACGCTCAAGAACATGTCTCTCGATTCCTGGAAGCACTAGGCGAGCACGAACACAACCATGTCGTCTGTCTGAAGGAATTCTCGAAATCCCTGACAGGCCGAGCATACACATGGTACAACAAAATTGCACCTGGGAGCATCACTGGCTGGGGAGAGATGATTAACGCATTATACCGGGAATACTTCTTCGTCTCAGAGAAGATTACTCTCTCTGACTTAGGAAGAATGTCTCAGAAGAACAATGAACATCCGAACGACTATGTGAAGAGGTTCAGAGTCCAAGCTTTGGATTGTCATGACCCAAATATCACTGAACAACAACTGGTGGACTTGTGAATCAACGAAATGATCCCGGTCTACAAAGCCTTACTAGAAAATCTCTGGTTCCAGATTTTCTCAGAGCTTCATGAAGCATCCAGACGATCAGCGACTACTGCACATGCTTTACTGGAAAGAGAAAGACCTAGACTGAGAACCTCGTGATACTCAACGTCTCTTCAACATACAATACAACCTACAACCTTCCATGAACGTTGTTGCCGAAGGAAGCAAAAGTAAATCCGAAGCACCACAGCAGAAGCATACTTCTCCAATATCTCAGGATCCTTCGGAAGTGCAAAGAAAGGATAACCAATTCTGAAATGCACAAACCTCAGCCCGACATCAACGAACGGGGAAATGATCATACATACTCAACTTCTCTCTTCTCATGAAGGAGCGATCGACTTACTGGAAGTATGGGTTCAAGATGGTGCAATCAAATTATTGTTCATCAGGAGACAGCCAACTAAAGAAGAAATGAATAATCCCAGGTACCGCTGCCTTCATAAGTTCACCAATCATCCAACAGGTGACTGCAATATTTTCAAAGAGAAGGTTGATCCATAATAGCTTCAACTGGGGACTGAATGAGTATACAAGAATCCTCTTCCAGTCAGAACATTTACATTCTCTGAACAACCAGTCAAAGAAGCAGTTCAATCGTTGATCGAGCATATCTGTGAATTGCTCTATCTGTCCAAGGAACGGAGGAAAGACATATTCACATCACCAAATTACATTGTGTCAGAAGTCTGTCCATCCCGAAAATACTCCTTGAACCATCATCCACAAGGAGATGCACGACTAGGGACTAGTTACCACAGTCCATCTTAGAGGAAATGAATCCGGAAGAATGTTGATCGATGTTGACACCAACATCATTCCACTGAAAACCCTCGGAGCCGCAGGCATCACTCGATAAGAATCTAGTCGTGATCCCATCTCAATCAGAGACCTTGAAGGATCGCCCGGAAATATTTATGGCTACATCACTCTCAAAGTGGACATAAGTTCGACCTGGACAGAAACCAAGTTTCACATAATCAGGATGATCAAGAATATGACATGTTCTTCAGACGAGCGTGGATCCATGCTGACAGAGCGCCTTTGGTTGCACATCTCTACAATGAAGAAATTTCTGATCTAGAAGATTTTACGGACATTCCATCATCAGAGCACTTGGAGGAATTTCGAACTTTGACGAGATTGAAGCAACAACCTGCAAAAGATGCATAGACATTTATCAAGAGGTTCCGCACTCAGGCAAGTCTCATTCCTCCCATATCTATGTCATTTATTTCCTCACATGCTGTCCTGGCATGGGGACTCAATCCTGCTAGCAACTCTGCAAGACGTTATGAATGGTAACTTCACTGCATTAGTATTTTACCAAGTGGTTGAATTTGACATTTCTCCGAATCGATCACCGAGACATTCATTACTGAGATGATGTCCAAGCATGGCAAAGAATACTTTGGGTGTTTCTCCATAGCCTTGCAAGAGTGTCCATGTGTGCCACAAAATCAGAAAACTCTGATGTCTGCACAAGTGTTTAATCCTACTACCGCAACGGAAAGAATGCTGAATTAACAAAAGATACTCAGGGCCGAGACGATCAAAGCTAAGACATTTGATGCTTAAGGGATATAACACTTCAAAGCTCAAGCCTCTAATAAGACTTCAAATTGTACTCCCAATTAAAGAGTACACCTTCTATAATGGTGTATCTAGCTTCAACACAAATATCTCAACGGTGACACACTGATTCAATACCGACACGATCAAAGTGCTATAGTCGATAAGTCCTCACTATCCCATGATAATACTTCTGGAGAAGAAGAAACATCATTTATCGATGGCAAAAACTCCTTTGACACACTGGGGACTTGATCTTATTGAATGAAGTCTGCTGCTTCTATCTTCCCCAACAACATCAATTCTCTGACAAAGCCACTTCGCGGCTCACTGGATGGAGGAGCAACACTATGTCGATAATCATGGTTCTAGCCTTCTTGGTGTATGGAGCAACTCTATCCACAGTATCTGCATCAACAAGAATTTCTGGAGAAAACTCCATCCATGGTCTCAGCATCAACAACGGTCTCAGGAGCACCATCCTCATGACAGGGCTTCATCAACTATCCGTTCTCTGAAGTGTTACTCGATGGATCGTACTTTTTCAATCCCTAATAATTCATATCAATATGTTTAGACGCGAAAACATGTTAACATGAGTCTTCCAAAAAGCTTGCACGATGGACGGGTACAAGCCAAAGTATTCTACAAAATGTTCTCATCACCTTTACAAAGGAGATACAACACATTTCAGGCCATGGGTTTACAAAAACGTACCAATGGGTGAGGAATGGGACAATTCTTCCTCAACAAAAGATGTTAGTCTATGTCTCTGCTACAACATACCAAAAGGGTGCATCAATCGGACATACGAGCTGAAAGATATGGCCTTTACCGTCAGGTCTACGAAATATGAAAAATTTGTACGGGATTACAAATTACAAATGTGCATGCTTCATTGGCTGAGCTATACAACTCCAAATTGAGTGATTCTTTTCTCATGTGATAACTCAGTCTCTTAGCTTCAAAAGTTGGGGTCAAACATCGAATTCCGACATTGTACGAGGTTCCTACAGTTTCCAGAGCATACAACATGCAAGCAACAATTCTTAGACGGGATTCATAACTTCCATAGTCGATCGGTGTCCACCAGGTCATTCCGCTAAGTCCTTCATCAAGGTACCTCCAACTTCGACCACCTAGGTTTTTACATCAATCTTTCTACCTGGGTCCTCTATCTAGGTCTTGCCAGAAGAACGGAAAACGAAAAGAGAGATTTAACAAAACACTGGGGACTGACGGTCCACTGATCATGGCGATGAGTTTCACAGTCCAAGACTCGTGACACCAGACTCTCATGTGCTGATCATTCGTCATAAAAGGAATGCTTCCACAGGGACATGCAATTGTGGTCATTACATCAACCCCTCTTGAGAGCAACCTCAGTGATGATCCCGTGACCAGGGCTTCAGAAGTGATGTTTCTACCACTGACAGAAACAAGATGGCACTGCAAGCACCATGATCATGTATCAATCAAGGGGTCCTGATCTAAAATGAATCAATGACATCAAAATCTTTCATCAACCGATCAAGACACAAGCGAATGGTCTAAACACACAACATGAGTGTTTTATAACAAGCCCGTCTGAGATAATTTTACGCTTCCCTGTATAATATGACGAACTGGGAGAAATTGGTGAATAATCTATGGATGGGTCATATACCATTCTCTTCGTATAGATGTTCTCTACAACATATCAAAATTTCATAACAATCGGATGAACGAGCAAGGAGATGTGGCCAAAACACTAGACAACATACAATCTGAAAAAGTTCTGAAAGTCTCCTAGAAGTTTACTGTTTCGCCGTTTTCAGGCCCTAAACATGCTCAAAACTCAAAAAGCTTCTTTCCTAAAATTGGAAATTTCCTGGGCTTGAAGATACATATGCAGACCACAAAGTACGATTCCAGACGAGGATTCTACGGTGTTTTTACTAAAAGGCTGAAGTCTGAAATTTTCTAGTGACGTATTTCAGCAAAATTACTCATATACTCACATGGATTCTCATTCATTTATTCATAAATCATAAATTTCATATTTCCATGAAGAAATTACAAGAGATGTACTTACCATGGGAGTCTCTAAATCATTTGAGGGCTCGACAATGCCGGAATCTCCATTGGCAATGCTGTTATCTCCATTCGGTTCGGGATTTCGGGAATTCTCCATATTCCCATGTTCCAAAGAAGAGTGTGCTTCATCAACATGCTGCGTATTTACAATAATTTCTTCTTGGATTCACCAACAACAATTATTATTATTTCATTCAAGGAGATGCCACGATCACCGAAAGAGATACTACATCGACTTCTTCACCAATGTTGGATTCCTGGATTGTTTTCCCGGGAACAAGCTGAAGACCGTCATGGAGCAAAATTCTGAAAAGAAATAACAAACCTTGGCCTCGTGATCCTAATTGCACGGGTAGATAAAAGTCATGACACAAGGAGTGCTAACAACTCACCAAAGAAACGGCTGGGGACTGCACGTCATTTGCTAACATCCTTTAGTCCTTACTGCTGGGTTCTCCGCTCCCGTAGACTTTCTTCCATTTCCGTGGATCTCACTATACGATCATCCTGTAGTAAAGCTTATGAAATAACCATAAGTGAAACTCAGTATGAAGGATCTCTCACCATCACTCAGAGGTCCCAGAAGTACCATTTCTTAAAGTTGCATCCGTAAAGATGTCATCTCTGGAAACACCATCTTTGGAAGTATAATCATGGGAGTCTGTCATTCTTGCAAAGTGTCTACTTCAGCACATCGTTCATACAAAGCACATGATTCAACAAAACAATGAATCATGGAATAAAGGTTCACACAACAGCGTCTACAAAAATGGTAACCATCTAACTCTTACCTATTTACAATTTCACTAGTTGTAGTGATTACTATCTCGAGAATTTGTTCGCTCCTTCAAACCTGCAAAGACGAACAAAATTCGTTATTCAAAACCATAACGTGATCTTCATGAAACTGTGAACAACTCACGAAACTTCCACTATGAGAACAATTCACATTATTTTCACCCTGTGAGCGACTCCCACCGAGTGAACATTCATTGGTTTTGTGCATACACTATCAGATCACAAAATCCATACAAACAGTATTTTATCAAAAATTATTTACTTCTAGCAATTGCTGAAAATCAAAAATTTAATTTCACATCAATTTTCACAATGTGAACATTCACTGATTTTTCAAAAATTAGACAAACGTCTATTCTACAATTTATAAAAACTTACATACAAACATTTTTCACCGTGAATAATTGTCTACTTTCAACATTTGTTCAAAATCAAAACATTGATTTTACAAAAAATATATTTTTCAACGTGAAACTCACGTAACTTGAAAATATATGTATATATTTTTGCTCCCTCTCGCGAGCATCCGTCTTTGAAACGAGAAGTGTATTTTCAAAAATTTATGAAAGCTCACATACCGAAAATAAATGTTTTCATGAGTGCTCATAGAATTTTTTTTTATTACCAACAGACGAACGTCTATTAAAAAAAACACTTTTCTCTCGTACGAGCATCCACCTTTGAAACGAGAGTTTACTCCCTTTTGTGAAATCTCACATACATAAAAATAAAATTTTGGCTTTCGTGAAAGCGCATAGACAAATTTTTTATCACTATATTTTGTTTGTTTCTTAACTAACGAACGAATGAACATCTGTTGTTAAAACAAGGATTTCTTTTTGGGCTCGGGCCCGCAAAACATTAAACCGGCCAAAACAGGATGCCCGACCGTCAAAATCAGCAGTGCCTCATCTCACAGGATGACACTCCATCATTCAGGGTCCTTACCTGAGCATTTGCTTGTACATGACACCATTGGAGCAAATCGAGGATTCTGAAAATACCTTTGTAGACTGAGTTCAACCACCGATCTCATCGACTGAAAATCACCATTTAATGCATACTGTGGAACATGACTCTCCCTTACTAAGCAGGGGATTTAATGTTGATGGAGGATTTTCAACAAAGGTCAAAACCATAAAATCATGATGCATGTTTTTGACACGACTGTCAGGCATGCAACGATTCATATTTTACGAAGCCATGATGAACATGTATGTGGAAAAACCTCCACTAGCTGAGCGCTCGATCCCTGACATTTCATCGTGCCCTATTTGTAGAATAACATGATTGGGCGGCTCTCTGTAAAATTGAGAGCATTAACGCCTTAAGGATGTCGGTGATACTCACTGTTCCCTGACTACATGAGAGAGACCCCCCTCTACATAGAAGAACGATTGGGCGGTTCTCCGTAAGATTGAGAGAAATAATGCCTTCAGGACGTCGGTGACACTCACTGTTCCCTGACTATGTAGAGAGACCGTGTATAGACCCAGGCGGTTCTCCGTAAGATTGAGGGCAATAACGTCTTCAGGACTTCGACAACATTTGTTGTTTCCTGACTATGCACCTCAGAACGGGTATGATGCTTTAACTGGCTAATATCCCTTCTGCAATAGATTAATTCTACCGTGACATTCACCACTGAATTCCTAGAAGATAATCTATTTATCTTATTATTCCGATTTCATGATCGAATCCACGGCTGATCTCATGGAATGGTAATATATAATCTCATTACTCCGATTTCATGATCGAATCCACGGCTGATCTCATGGGATGGTAATAACTACTTTCATTGCTCTGATTCTGTCGTCGAATCCACGATCGCATAGAATGGTAATACCTATTTTGTTATTATTCTGAATTCATGGTCGAATCCATGGCTGATCCTAGCTATGGATTTATAATAAACTACTCACTTTTATTGCTCAATTTCATGAAGCATTCTCCACTGAATTTCATAAATTAGTAATAAATACTCAACAATCGGGCATCTGAACAATCATTGATTAAGTTCCATCTAATGGTGCAAGTGTACTCAATAATGACGCTTGAACGAGCACCCAATTGTGCGAACGAGCATCCAAAAATATGGACAAACGAGGAATCCCGCACGAAACAGGAGAGAGAAAATAATAACATTAAAATAATGGAGAAGCGCCCATGGGCCGGGCCCACCGGCCGGCCGGCCATGCCTTAGCCGTGGCCGGTCCCATGCTTCCTCCATTATTTTTCCTTATTTTGTTATTTTCATAAACTCATGAAGACTCCTCCATTCTAACAACTTTCCTTGTTTGAGCAAAACTCATGGTTTCTCCATATTTTCATGGTTTCTCTATATTTTTGTGGTTTCATGAAAAATAATAATATAAAATAGGGAAAGGTGTTGCGGGACCGAGCAAATTATCCGGACGACCGTTCATGCCCTAGTCGTGGCCGGTCCCACACCTAGAAATCCCCAATCTTTCATAAATTGTTATTTCTCTCATCTCATGAAACTTCCCCGTTTCAGCAAAATCATGGTTTCCCCATATTTTCTCAAATATTGTGCAAACCACGAAAAAGCCCAAAGTCAACATGGTCACATGACCTACTAGGATACTCACAAAAATATATTAAAATATTATTATTTTAATATTCACGAAATATTGATCAAACGGGCATACTTGCACATTCGAGCAAAATCGAGAATTTCAGTCAAAGATCAAACTCTTCTGAAAATCCAAGATATTGCTCAAAGACACATCAAAAAATGCCGAAACTCTCAGGACTGAGACACGGGCATTATGGTGACACGAGCATGCTCCCTTGACCGACCAAGGGCGGCTTTAAAGCTTGCAACAAGCCGGTCCCACATGTTTTCACAATTTTGACCTAATTTGCGCAATTGCTCATATTGGGTCCAAACTCTTCCCAACCAACTTGAGATTTGCTCAGTCGACCATCAGCTGGTCCCACACCCTCAAGGGCCGGTTCCATGCCTTCTTGGCGGTCCCTCACTCCTCCATAAATTAGGTTTTATTACCTAATGCTCAGACGAGCACTATTTCAGTAAATGATGAAACCAACATTTAATCATCATTATTTCACCAACTTTGGTGCACGCTAACTCAAGCGCTTGGGCATCACATGGACGTCCATAATTCCATGTGGTCGGTCCTCTCTCACTTGACCTATTTCCAGCGATCCACCAATTAACGAACCATTGATCAAAAACTAGGGTTTTGAACAAATGCTCAACAAATCATCATTCTGAGCATGTTCACACACTGAATAAATTTATGTTGATCCAGCAAACAACACGCGGATTAATTATATAATATTCGGTAACCTACCAATATTTTAATTAATATTTTATTGGGTCACATCACCAATAAATAAATAATTCGTCGAATTGAGCAATACTTGCTCAGTTTCTCGAATATTGATCCACTATCGATATTCAGTAATTTATCAGTAATTCGTCGAATTGAGCAATACTTGTTCGGTTACTCGAATATTGATCCAGCTATCAATATTCAGTAATTTATCAGTAATTCGTCCAATTGAGTAATACTTGCTCAGTTGCTCGAATATTGATCCAACTATCAATATTCAGTAATTCGTCGAATTGAGCAATACTTGCTCAATTGCCCAACCATCGATATCCAATAATTCGTCGAGAAATACTTGTTCAGTTACTCGAATGTTCCACTGAGAAATTCGTCATTCATGCTCATTTCAACAAAACCTAGAATCATTGTCTAAATCAGTCAACGTGACTAATTAAATACACGTCTGTCATGCAGACTCCATGATTCGTGAGACATCAATCACGTCACAAATGAGGGATATCAATTAGGGTTTTGGTCTGTTGGCCTACGGCACATGGATCATCCACGATGAGAATGTGAGTAAGTCGTGCAATGGTTTAAGGAGTTAGCAAAGTAGTGGGTGGAAGGTTAACAAAGTCTCCGCACGACATGGAACTGGTTTCACCATGATCTTCCACTTTCCCACTCTTTCACTCAAGAAACCGTCACACTTACAAGGATCAGGATGTCCATCATTCTTGTAATATAAATAAGTCCAAATCAAGGACAACCGATCATGACCAATATCATCATTCGTCAACAACTCGATTAAAACTTATTCACAGAACTCAACTTCAGCAGTTCATCAATTTGCAGAAACCTTCAACACATCCACAATCCTTGATCATCATTGATCCCACACAATTCTCAGCTTCCCTCCTACATATCAACCCATCTCCCTTTTTGCGACCGAATTGAATCTGGAACGGCCATTGACTTGGTTTATGCCGGAGTCCTACAGATTGATCTATCTAATCTAAGCACTCCCTTTGCAGTGCATCTGTGTGAGGTTCAGCAGTTTGCTCGGTCGAGGAGGCTCGTCTGCATGCTTGACTCTTCACTTCCTAAAAAACCGGCAAACCGATTTTCCCCATCTACAGGCACAAACTATGCCACTTCGGGACCCACAAAATTCCACGAGCCGTGCGGACTTAGGAAACCCTAATAAAGGCGCCACACCATAGCCACTCATGGCAATACTTGCTATTGTGGCCGTTTCCACGTGATGGCCTGACTATGGTTCCTTTGGCGTGGCTCTTGCATCGTTTGCACAAAACGCCATTGTTCCATGGTCGCATGCCGCATGCGCTAATTAGGGTTTCGACATGCCAAACCCTGATTTAGGAAAATTTTCTACGCCAAACAAGCCAAACAATGTTCCACAGAACATTTGGATTGATGTGGCTACTGGAACTGATGTTGCCACACCACATTTGAGTCTAACACCAATGTGCCAAATTTGGCGGCCATGGCTACGCTAGGCGCCACTCGCACCATCGTGCCATTGGCATGCGCTGACCATGCCAACCATGCCACTCACATGCGCTAAAAGGGCCACTACTCCATTGGCATGTATCAATGGCGCCACTGTGCTATTGATAGGCGCCAACAGGTTGTGGCCATGATCAATGGACACCCTTTCTCATAAGATGCAATCTTAGCCGTCCAAATTCTCCATGAAATTGACGGGCCTGTGGCAAGTTTTAGGCGACCCGCCTAGACAAGCCAAATGGCACCACATGCTATTTTCCTGTGACAATTATCTTGACTTTGACTTGCCACATGTAGCAGACTGCTACACATTTTCCACGAAAACACTCGAGACATCAAACATGTCACAAACTGGGGGATACTTATCAGGGTATTGGTGTGGCGGTTTACAGCGTGCGGCGTGCAACACGCCCGTTATAAGAAAGTGTCAGGAAACAGAGAAGTTAGTGGTGGCAAGAAGTAATGGGTGAAAATAAACCCATTTCCTTCATCGTGGAAACGTGGTTTCTGGCGGTTACACATTGCTCCACTCTTCTATCACTCAATCACTCCCACTTCCTATGAAACCTGGGTGCGTTCAATTATGACTTGTATAAATAGGTTTCACCTATTTCCACCAAACAACAAGTTTTGGTCAGAACAACAACATAGTATCCAGAAATCACCAAAGAACTGATAGCTTTCATTCGGAAAGCCAGTTCCATCTTATGATACAAGTCATAAAACAGCCACACCTTCAGAATTAACCATTCTGGTCTCAACACCTTCTTTGCTTCCCTCCCTAAGACCAACCCTTCTCCTTCACTTTATGACCGAAGCAAGACTGGAATGGCTATTTCTTGGTTTAGGCCAGGATTGTACAGATTGATCTCTCGAATCTAAAGTACTCCCGTGAAGTGCATTTGTTTAGGGTCTAGATTCGTTTCTCATCCACACACCCAAATTTACCAAAACTAGCTGTAGCAGTTTTCACCCACAAATAACTGTCGACCACAGTGGGAGATTAATCTCTCGGTTACAAAAATCATTTTCCTTATTCCATTTTCAATTTCCTAAATTTCTCAAGATGGTTGATCTTAGGAATGGTTCAGAAACCCTCAATCCCAATTTTACTTCTCCTAGCACTGAAAATACTTCACATGTTATCCCTGAATCCGTTCTCTCATTCAAAACCCTTGTCGATGCTATGGAGTATCGATATTTAACAACTATTCACGATTTGACGAAAATCCTGAATGATATTGTCGGGAATCAAGCTACCATTGTCAAGACGCAGGACGGAGTATTTACGCTTTTGAAAGCGCTCACGGATCAACTATTAAAGGAACCTTTCTGGAGGAAACGCCATCAACAATTCATTTTGGATCAATGCTGATGGTAGTAGTATTTATTCAAAGATTCATATTCCTACTCCTAGTGAGGAGGATGAGGCCTATGGTCACGCTGAATGGAAAGGTATCCACCAACCTAACTTGTCTGCTCGTGGAGATCAAGAGATGTTTCCTCAAGATTAGAAAGAAGACTCGTGGGATTTATCATGTTCTCATCAGAGTCCTCGCAATGAAAAGGTGATTTCATTATGTGCGTCCTTCTTGGAAAACATCAATTCCCATATTGCATCAGAAGCTGCTAAGAGATCCGCTGCTGCTTTACTCAGTCGATCTGAACCGTTCCAGAACGAAGAAGCTCGTAAAGAAATTAAGGAAAGCAGGCGTCCTTCCAATAAAATATCCGACCTCCAGTCAATTGCTAATAAAGAAAGAAAGAGAAAAGCTCCAGCAGTGGAACAACAACCCAAACTTCTGACACCAGCGCATCAGACGGCTTCATCTCAGAAGGTCGCGGCTAAGATTCCTTCGTAACAACAATAAACTGGAGATGCTTCTCCAAACTTCCCGTTCCCGACCGAGGAAGTAATTGAACTCTTGGAAGTATGGATTCAAGACGATGCTATCAAACTGCCACCTGTTAGGCGTCTACCAACTAAGGAACAAATGGAAAATCCCAAGTATTTCCACTATCACAGGTTTATTCATCATCCTACCAACGAATTCAACGCTCTGAAGCGCATTGTCCAGGAGAAGATTGATTCAGAAGAATCACGCCTGGGAACTGGAGGTTCTCCGCCTTGCCGCGGATCGACATAGAGATGTTACAGAGACAATATAGGATGACTGGGGACTTCTCGCGGCCAGGATTGCGTCACACAATAAACTCTGATTTGCAACCTGAAAATTCAGTTTTGTGGAGAGACCCCTAAGCGAATAGAGTATGTGGTCGTATCGGACGAGAGAAAAAAAGGAATGGCCAACACCAATGTACCATCCGCAAGCGAAGTCAACGCGTCCCACTGCGTTACATCCTCTACCACCAACACCAGCAGCATCGGAAGCATCCCCTCTGACGTGACGCCTCTTATTACCAGACCCGGAGCTACCGCTACTCTTAATATTTCTTCGAGAACGACGCCTCCAATCATCACCAGGGCTGCCACCACTTCTTCGTCAGGACGAGAGACTAGAGGAGCCAGAGGAAACCAACCTTCCCATTACCATTATCGATTTAATGGAGAGACAGGAAGTTCTTTCCAAAACTTAGACGGACATGGCCACAACTCAGAAGGAGCGTCTTCAACGTTTCGCTCCAGGAGCCGCTCCGGCTCAACGTTTCTCTCCAGAATCTGCTCCACTTCAAAGTTTCAAACCAGGGGACACTTCAACATTTCTCTCCAGGAGCCGCTCCGCTTCAATGTTTCGCTCCAGAAGTCGTTTCAGCGTTCTCTCCATAAGTCGCCACTCCTCCCTGCCAAGGATCGTGCCATAGATGCCACACTCCTCCCTGCCAAGGATCGTTCCGTAGCCGCCACACTCCTCCCTGTCAAGGATCGTGATCACGAGCAGCTAAGGTTCATAGTTGTGGCCAATTTTTGATCCGTCTCTCCAAAGCTCGTGGTCGTGGATAGTTGATGAGTGCCAAATATTGTATATATTTTATCCCTTTTTGTTGGCATTTACTCATCTTTTGTGCATTAATTCTACATTTTATCCCATATTCTGTATTTTCATTGTTTTCAAGAATAAATATTTTTCTTACTTAATTTTGCATTTTTAGGTAATAAATAAAGTCTGGATGACTTGCGGAGCGGAAAAGAGCAGAAAAGTAGTGAAAAGCCGGGAGAAATCACGCAAGGAAGCCGCGAAGAATGGTGCGCACAACCTCATTTTCTACACACAAAAACGCCTCCGTTCTCAGCCATCAGATCAATTCTCAGAAGCATCCGATGGTCGCTCCTTCATAGATCATCAAAATCTGAAGTCTCTGCCAAGCACCACAGCTCTGAAATTCCAAGCCTTCAGATTAGATGGTAGTTGAATCCAACGGTCGATACCTTGCTGTTCATCAAATCCCGATACTTTCGCCTTACACTACAACACCTAACCCCATCTAGAGCCGTTAACTTCGTTGTATCAAAACAATCTGACGGTCGCTACCAGCCTCTTAAGGAGGAACCATCCGATCCACCTACCAGCTTCACATCCCACGGCCCATCTCACGAAACATCACCTCTTGATGGACCCGCCTCACACCAGAACATCCCATACCCTAAAACTATCGAACCAACCTCATTCTTCCTCTTCCCTTCTCTTTCTTTTCCTTCTCCTTCACCCGACAGTTGCAGAGCTCTGCAACTCGAGCTCCTGCCTCTCTTCCTTGTCGCAACAGACACCACACCACACCGTACATCACCACCCCATCCCAAGTTTCTCCCTTGTCTCGTTTTTAGCATCAAACTAGGTGCTACAAGCTAGAACAGTGAGAAGCTAGGGTTACACAATCGAAAGAGGGGAAAAAACTTGAAGAGACAGGAGCAGAAGAAGAAGATAAAGCGTGGGTTAGACACAAATCAACAGAAATCAGTGAGTAATTTTGGGAATTTGAGAAAACCCTAATTTCAATTTAGGGTTTCGAAAATTTAGGGTTTGTTGTAAACTATAAATATGGATGTTGTTGCCACTGTTAAAACTTGTTCTTGGGTCATCCTAGTTCCCCCTAATTGGGTTAATTTTATTTTTCAATTTCAATTTCAATTATACTGTCATCACTTGTTCTTCACTGTTAAACCATGTTGTGTATGTTAATGTTCTTGTAATTCCCCTGTTTGACTCACATGTTCTTGTTTTGAGTCTTAATGCTTGACAAACATGAAAACTCCTGACTCCAGCATGTTCTAGCTCTCTTGCTAGGGACTTGATGAAGCCCTAGCCCTGTTGTGTAGTTATTCTTGAATGATTAAGCAAGTTTGAATGAACTTAGTTTAGTGACAGATCACTTTCACAATGTATGCCAAGTATACTTTGTAGTTAGGTTCATGAGCTGTTGATAAGCTGCAACTTAAGCTGAATTCATATGTCTTTTGACTAATTGTACCTTAGAAAGACAGTTAGTACTTTGGAAAGAATACCATAGTTGTGTTTAACATGTCTATAGGAGAATGCATAGCTTAAGCTAGGGTGAATTCAATCCCCTAGTTCTCACTCATTCCCCACTGTTCTTCATTCCCATCCACAGTTTCTCTCCCATGTTCTGTTTTAGTAAGTTTTAGCTCCTATCATATTTGCATTTTACTTATTGTTTTACTTCAACACAACAATCTCACTCCATCCTCAATGCTCACTGTTTTGTAAATGCTTCTGTTTAGTGTCAAGTAAATGCTTCTGTTTTGTAACTGCTCACTGTTTGTTTCCCCTCATGCTCACTGTGGTATCTTAACATCACAATCTTTACTTGTTTCACACACTGCCACAAGCTTCTTATTTCACCATTTCCACCTCACTGTTCACTGCCCCTAGGAACAAGTTAGCAAAGGAAGCAAGAGACCAAAAATAGCAAATAAGCCCACCTTGTCCCTGTGGAACTGACCTGTGCTTGCCCTGTGTTGCTTGCCGACACTGTGCACTTGCAGTTAGAATTTTTAGGATCATTTCTAGTCCTACCAAGTTTTTGGCGCCGCTGCCGGGGACTCGGTTGCGGCGCAATTGCTCTTTCTTTCTTTTGGGTTGTTACTGAACTCTGCTTGCTGTAACTCCTATGCTTGCTTGCTGATTTTGCTTGCTGTAACTCCTGTTGAGTTGTTGCTAAGTCTGCCACTGAACTGCTGCTGCTGCCTGAAATCTGCTGTGGTGCTGTTGAAAATCTGTTGCTGCCCTGCCTGCACTGAACTGAACCACCTGCTGCCCTGCCTTGCTGCAAGCCCTGAACTGAACCACCTGGTGCTGCTGGTGCTCTTGTGCTGCTGTGGTGCTCCTGCTGGTGCCAGGCCAAGAATCCTGTGAGCTTCTGCACCTGTTGCTGCTGATCTGCTCCTGCTGCAAAGCCCTGAGCTGGTGAGCCTGCTGAAGACCAAGCCCAACAGGACTGTGCTGCTGAGGAAAAAAATCACAAGCCAATCAGTAGCAAATCACAAGCCCAACTGGGCCTGCTGAAGTTGCTGTCAAGCTTAACAATTTGAACCAAGCCCAACTGGGCCTTGAGTGTTGAAGCCAAAGCTTAGGATGATCCAAAGCCCAACTGGGCTTTTGCAACCTAATGAGCAGCTGGGATGTGCTTCAAAGGAAGCCTAAACCCATTAAGAGAACCCAACCTGTGGGCTTCCATTTTTAATTTGTGGGCTTGTAATAATTTTGTTTTTCTTTATTTTTTATTTGGGCTTGTAATAATTTTTCTTTTTCTTCTTTTTCTTTCTTTTATGGGCTTGTAATTATTTATTGTTTTTATTTTCTTTTGTGGGGTGTGATAATTTATGCTAGGCTAAGTTTAAAAAAAAAAAAAAAAAAAAAAAAACACCAAATTTTGCTCCTAATTTCAAAAACCAAAACTTTTCTCCCATTCAAAAACCAAATTTTACTTGCTCCCATTTTGACAACCAAATTTTTTCTAAATATCCCATTAAAACCAAACTTGCCAAAAAAAAAAATGTCTCCCACCAAAACCAAATTTTTCCCAAAAATCCAAACCCTTTAAAAACCAAATTCTGAGCTTTGTAACATAGTTACTTAGCTTTTGAGCCAATCATGTCTGGATTTTGGTCTGCTCCTGGGGATGGAAATAAAACTCTTAGAGAACTTGCTTATGGGCATATGCCACGTTATGAACCTTCCACGGACCATGATGTCAATAGTCATAGGAATTATTATGGACATTTTCAAAGTCCCGAGCCTCAATACATGAACCCTAATGACTATTCACATGCATCATTCGCCAACGTGAAAATGAACATTTTGCTATGCCTCACTCACAATCATCTCTTATGGATCAAATAGAAGCTCGAATCACAGCTTTAGAAATGCAATCACATGAGGAATCTGTCACATCTAATTTTCTTAGGCAACCTGAAATCTATGCATGTCCCGCATGTGGTAGTTTAGACCACCCTGTTGAGAATTGTCATATTTTGCATAATTTTAGGCAATCTAGAGAAAATCCAAGGTATGAAATGCCCATAAATTGTGAGAATGGTAGTCATTGGGACCATAATCAATCCTTTGAGGGTTGCGATCAATCTTTTATAAACCCTAATGACCATGCACACATGTACCAATCACCACAATTTGAACATGAAGAATTTTGTACCCATGAATTTAGACTCCACCACAGAAGCTTTCAGACTCAGTGAGCAAAACTTCGATAGATCTACATCACGAATTCAGGCATATTTAGATCAGATTTTGCTTCACCTACAAAAGGAGGAAATTCATGAGGAAATGTATGTTGTCCCTAATGAAGTGTCTAGTCCCATTCATGTAAATGATGTTGAATATGAACCTAATTTAGAGGAACATGAATCGACTAATGACACCACCACTTTTAATGAGGACCAATATGCATGCTACCATGATGATGATTATGATGATATGTTAGAAGAACATGAAAATATTGTGGAACCTGTTGGTTCAATAACATATGGCTTCTCGCCCTCGACCTGCATGAATGTTGTTCTTTCTAATACTCATTGTAATTCATATGATTTTGATATTGACATGGGATTCGTACAATTATTCTGTGAAGATGAACATGACATAGGAATAGTTGAATCTTCTGTAGACACTAATATGCATGAAAATATATTTGATGTGTCTGATTCTCTACCTAGGTCACATTGTGATATTTCTCCTGATTTGCCGATGCATGAGAAAATTTGTTGATGATGTTGATGATTCTGAGTGTGAACTTGCTAAACTGATTGATGATTGTGAGCATGATGTGACATGTGTAGATGATTTAGGAGATTTTGATTTGATTAATAATGACGCACCTATTCTCCTACATGAGTCACAATCTGTTGTCCTTCCACCCAACCTAGATTTGGTTTGTACCGATATTGTAAAACCAATTTTTCTGAAAATTCCTAATCTAGGATTGGAACTGTGTGCTTCCCAAGTCCTCTTGGACTATTTTTCATCCAAATATAATACATTTGAGGAACCACAGTTGGAAATAGCATGTTTGCCCGTCCCTAGCACAGTTCATTTCGAGCTAGACCTTTTGCATGATGAACCCCCGAAACTGCGCGATTTTGTTTTCAAAATTATATCTTCTGTAAAATCCAGGTTTGGGGGTAGCTCATTTTGTTTCACAGCTTCACTTGCATGCCTATCATATTATTATTGTGTGAAGCTGCTGAAACCTCTACACTTTGTCTTTTGGGTTGATCCTCAACTCTTTAGATTGTTAGTGTATGGTGAATTTTTGTATATAATCCAGTAGCTAAAATTTCTTAAAAAACCCTTTTGTTCCTTTTGTATATATTTTGCTAATCCAATATGATCTCGGTTGAAATATGTTGGATTTTTGCCTTGAATAACGGAGTTTTAATTCTGCTTTCGCCGAAATCGGGTATTGTCTCTCCTTTTACTCTACTCAGCATGTCCCTTTCCATATGTTGCATTTTAATCCTTTCCATATTTTGAAACATTGAGGACAATGTTTAGTTTAGGTTTGGGGGTATAGAGTAGATACCATGATAATTTGCTATAATTGAAAACGAACTCCTTCTTTTTGAAAAAATTGAAAAATTCCAAAAAAAAAAATAAAAAATCAAAATTCAAAAAAATTAAAAAATTAAAAAATCATAAAAATGGAGCTCATTTACCTTGAAATGTTGACTCTTGTGCAAATATGTATTTTTATTAGGAGTCTTAGTCTAGATATTTAGGCACCCTGATTCTAGCACAATTCACATAGTGATAAGAAATTTGCACGCGCACGATCTACCAATACATGTATGGCCTCGATCTTCAAGGTGTTTGATAGGAAGTTACGATTGCCAATCACTTTAGAATACTGAACGAAACTTGACTAGCTTGTTCTTTGGTTGGTTGGGATAGAAGGTGGAGGTTACATTAAGAAAAACAACCATCGAATTTAACTGGGTGCATCAAAAAGGGCTACCTCTTGCAAAGTGTCATGTAATTTTTGTTTCCTTTTGTATATTTATCAAAAGTGTTTCCTAGTTCAAAAAAAAAAAAAAAAAAAAAAAAAAAAAAAAAAAAAAACGATGTATTATCAGAAAAAAATATCAGAAAAATACAAAAAAAAAAAGAAAGAGAAAAAAATATCAGAAAAATACAAAAAAAAAAAATTCAAGTTTATCAATTCCATCATCTCTTGTTCCAAAAATAAAAAGAGAGTAGTCAATGTAAATAAGAGTCATGTAAATAGTCATCTTTTGTTGTTTCATTGTAATAAGCAAGGAGGGTGTATGCCATTGATGTACAACGCGAGCAATTGTGAAATACCTCCAACTCATTCACAATTCTCGTAAAGTCCGGACAGCTAGCTAGATTTCGACCTTGGTTCTTAGCCTGAGAAACTATCTCTTGGTGATTAGTAGTCATAACTTCAGATCTTTCTTTACACATGTGTAGATACACTTTACACTCTTATCACATGTCTTTATTTGTTATCAGTGCTAGGATTGTGCCTTCGATAGCTAGATTGACATCTCCATTTTGCTGTGAGCTTAAACTGTTTTGCACATGTCACATTTGATGGAATATGAGCTTATATTTTGTCCTTAGGTTTTGTAGGCACACCTCTGGTAAACCTTCACGAGACTTCAACTCGTCCACTAGGGACACTTAGTGGTTTAAAAGGCTTAGTGCATACGCTAAATGCATTCGAGAGACCAGCGACAGTGGTATAGTTAGGATTTCCTTAGTTTTGTTTTACTTGAGGACAAGTAAAATTCAGGTTTGGGGGTATTTGATGAGTGCCAAATATTGTATATTTTATCCCTTTTTGTTGGCATTTACTCATCTTTTGTGCATTAATTCTACATTTTATCCCATATTCTGTATTTTCATTGTTTTCAAGAATAAATATTTTTCTTACTTATTTTGCATTTTTAGGTAATAAATAAAGTCTGGATGACTTGCGGAGCGGAAAAGAGCAGAAAAGTAGTAGAAAAGCCGGGAGAAATCACGCAAGGAAGCCGCGAAGAATGGTGCGCACAACCTCATTTTCTACACACAAAAACGCCTCCGTTCTCAGCCATCAGATCAATTCTCAGAAGCATCCGATGGTCGCTCCTTCATAGATCATCAAAATCTGAAGTCTCTGCCAAGCACCACAGCTCTGAAATTCCAAGCCTTCAGATTAGATGGTAGTTGAATCCAACGGTCGATACCTTGCTGTTCATCAAATCCCGATACTTTCGCCTTACACTACAACACCTAACCCCATCTAGAGCCGTTAACTTCGTTGTATCAAAACAATCTGACGGTCGCTACCAGCCTCTTAAGGAGGAACCATCCGATCCACCTACCAGCTTCACATCCCACGGCCCATCTCACGAAACATCACCTCTTGATGGACCCGCCTCACACCAGAACATCCCATACCCTAAAACTATCGAACCAACCTCATTCTTCCTCTTCCCTTCTCTTTCTTTTCCTTCTCCTTCACCTGACAGTTGCAGAGCTCTGCAACTCGAGCTCCTGCCTCTCTTCCTTGTCGCAACAGACACCACACACACCGTACATCACCCCCATCCCAAGTTTCTCCCTTGTCTCGTTTTTAGCATCAAACTAGGTGCTACAAGCTAGAACAGTGAGAAGCTAGGGTTACACAATCGAAAGAGGGGACAAAACTTGAAGAGACAGGAGCAGAAGAAGAAGATAAAGCGTGGGTTAGACACAAATCAACAGAAATCAGTGAGTAATTTTGGGAATTTGAGAAAACCCTAATTTCAATTTAGGGTTTCGAAAATTTAGGGTTTGTTGTAAACTATAAATATGGATGTTGTTGCCACTGTTAAAACTTGTTCTTGGGTCATCCTAGTTCCCCCTAATTGGGTTAATTTTATTTTTCAATTTCAATTTCAATTATACTGTCATCACTTGTTCTTCACTGTTAAACCATGTTGTGTATGTTAATGTTCTTGTAATTCCCCTGTTTGACTCACATGTTCTTGTTTTGAGTCTTAATGCTTGACAAACATGAAAACTCCTGACTCCAGCATGTTCTAGCTCTCTTGCTAGGGACTTGATGAAGCCCTAGCCCTGTTGTGTAGTTATTCTTGAATGATTAAGCAAGTTTGAATGAACTTAGTTTAGTGACAGATCACTTTCACAATGTATGCCAAGTATACTTTGTAGTTAGGTTCATGAGCTGTTGATAAGCTGCAACTTAAGCTGAATTCATATGTCTTTTGACTAATTGTACCTTAGAAAGACAGTTAGTACTTTGGAAAGAATACCATAGTTGTGTTTAACATGTCTATAGGAGAATGCATAGCTTAAGCTAGGGTGAATTCAATCCCCTAGTTCTCACTCATTCCCCACTGTTCTTCATTCCCATCCACAGTTTCTCTCCCATGTTCTGTTTTAGTAAGTTTTAGCTCCTATCATATTTGCATTTTACTTATTGTTTTACTTCAACACAACAATCTCACTCCATCCTCAATGCTCACTGTTTTGTAAATGCTTCTGTTTAGTGTCAAGTAAATGCTTCTGTTTTGTAACTGCTCACTGTTTGTTTCCCCTCATGCTCACTGTGGTATCTTAACATCACAATCTTTACTTGTTTCACACACTGCCACAATCTTCTTATTTCACCATTTCCACCTCACTGTTCACTGCCCCTAGGAACAAGTTAGCAAAGGAAGCAAGAGACCAAAAATAGCAAATAAGCCCACCTTGTCCCTGTGGAACTGACCTGTGCTTGCCCTGTGTTGCTTGCCGACACTGTGCACTTGCAGTTAGAATTTTTAGGATCATTTCTAGTCCTACCAATAGTTTACTCGCCTACGCATCCATCCAATCCCTTTGCATCCATGGATACCCGTGCAATTACAACCAACCTGTTTTAGTTCTCACGACAATGTAGTCTCTTCTGCTGCCAAGAACTGTTGATGTTCGTTTGTTGATACCAGCCAGATCTTTACCATAGCAACAACCACTACAAAGGTAATCCATACTTCTCCATATTTTAATTTCACATGGAAGAAGTAATGGAGTCACCAGTACGGATGCAAGACGATATCTTTATCATGGTCAATTCACCTATCATACAAGATAGAAACATGTAAACCAAACTTGGGGACTGAGGCTCTACACGGAATCCCTTCATTGTCAAAGCTCAGGAGACACGGTCAACCCAAAAGTCATATCCACGTCAAGGTCATCTACTCTTCAAAGGTGTAACATAAGGATGTCATCACCTCTCCGTCTAGAAGGCGCCTGCAACACTTTACGAGGCCCACGAAGGATCCCAAGCCTACTCAGAGAATACAACTTCAGTAACCGAAGAGAGGTGCGACTGGGGACTGCTCATCGCGGTCCATCCCCGACAACAATCAAGCATTCATGAGATAACTCCAGATACGCGGCTGAAACATTTTTCTTGAAAAGACAGAGGGAGCCACGATTAATGACATAACTCTCTCACTTCTACCTCTTCGGTATCCAGAATGTTTCGTCCATGTGATGTTCCAAGCATCCCGACATCACATCCAGGAGAGTACAATAAGATTGTATCAAATCCCATAGGCATGGGTTCAGGGAGATGCAATTAAAATAGGCTACACTTGGGGACTGAAGCCTCCTTCAGGTTTAGAAGTTTAAACGCAGTCACCACCTTACCAGTGGATGTAGTAGAAGAACATCTTCCGCGATAAAATAGGCTCAGGATAATTACACATGGGGACTACCAGCATGGGATGCCTTCACTTCCCTCATCCAGGTTATTTCTGATTTCAACATCATCACCGTCGAAGCTTTACGAGCCGCAGGAATTTCTCGACATGAAGCCATACACTTGCATCAAAGACTCTAAAAGCACGCCACATAGATACATTCACATATACGGCCACGCCATCGGATCTAACATAAGTATAACTGGGGAGTGCTCATCGCATCTCATTCCATACAATAGTCCAAGATTCAGAAGATGGTTCGAAGGATGTCGCTTGGAAAGAAGTCGTTGAAGACTTGATATCATCACATCGGCAACGGAACGCCTCTCAACCCAATGGCTCCGGAAGATTTCGACCATACAAGCATCCATAACATATCATCATCGTTCAGGCACCAAATAACCTAAATTCAAAAGATAAACCAACAACGCAATCACAATCTCCAAGATAAGCCCTGACATGAACATTTCCGAGCATATATTTCATCCATCCATCCCAAGAGTGCAATGGAGTTTGGTAAATTTTGAAATCCACTGGAGAGGTTAGATACTCATTTTTCTGGAGTCAGAACCTTATTACACATTCTATAGAAGATCGATGGTATTGTTGGGTGGCTACATGGGAGACAGCACCTACCTTGAGTTCTCCTGGATCGCCTTGCTGCTGATTATAACTATTGGAGATTGCTTTGTTTCCGTTAATGATAGCTCCACCACCGCTGAAAAATGACGAAGAGGGGCCAGACGCTGCAGGCAAAAGCACGGAGTCGGACGAGCAACAAAAACAGAAGAGGGTCGATACCTATTTCCATACGAACGGAGTTTCTAGGTTTGAACAGAAGAAGGATTCCTTCTTGCTCTATGACCGGGAATAGATGAATGGGCGTACCACACTCATGCTCCATAGCCGAACAAGTGGTGCGCCAAGATCACCGCTCCATAGCCGAACAAGCATCGCATGAAGATCATCGCTCCACGACCTAATTAGCAGTGTGCCACGATCACCAGCCACTCAGACTTGTAACGCTCCACAACACCAGCATCATGTGGCCAAACTAGAAGTACGCTAACGCTCCATAGCATCAACACCCTGTGGACAATCCAGAAGTACTCCAAGCGCCAGTGTCGTAGCAAAGACAGAGGTACGCCAAGCGCCAACACTCCATAACACCAATACTCTGTGGCCAAGCCAGAAGCGCGTTGACACAAAGATCACGGACTGTTCATGCCTCTTTCCAAAGGTCAGTCAGATTTTTTCCTGGTAACCTCTTCATGTCCTGCCCTTTCGATTTGTTATCCTTGACTGTCACCATCTCATGCTTACCCCGCAACAATGCTACTGTTACGTGCTAAGCAGGGGACTTAATGTTGATGGTGGTTTGTAGTATAGGGAGAAAAATGTAAAAGTATATCTACCTGACCCGGAATCAGATGTAGTAGACATTGATATGTCTATATTCCGCAGGGAATTTGGAGAATATATCAAAATATGATGAGTGCCTATGTCTTTCTTCACATTATATTGAAACTCAAGATCCTAGATGAATTTTTTACTAGTATAGAGCCTAATGAGTATATAAGCTCCTAGATGCATTACTCACTAATGCCGGAGCCTTCTGAGTATTTTTCCTATGTTATGTTCCCCGGATGAACCCTTAATATTGATATGGCATGACAATTTGTGTTCACTCGCAGCAGAGTAGCGCGGATTTCCAATTATCGAGGTTAAGGTCCTTTCATAAAAGTACTCAATCAGAAAGCATACGGCTCTCTGGAAATAAACTACTTAAAGAACTTTGTGTCAACAAATAGAATTCAATAAATTTTGTGATAATTCACAAGATTCAAATATTACCCTGATTAATTTGCAGAAATTAGGGTTTTGCGCTCTGCGCAATATATTAGACCTTGCCTGTCGAAATTAAGCCTAGGCGAACTAGGAAATTAATCCGTCGTGGATTAATAGGGGCAAAGTCCTACCAAAAACCAGAAAGCAAGGAATAAAGGATCCGCGGAGAAGGAGATGAAACAAAAGAAGGTGTGTCCACGCCATAGGCCAGACGACGCCACTTTCAAGTGGGCACACCCCATGTTTCCCAAACCGGCCCTTATTCCCTGTCGACCAATCAGGTGGCTTTAAACCTTCCACACTCCCATGAGTTATGGCTGGGCCCATACTTGCCGGCCATATTCCCCATCGACCAATCAGGTCGCGTTAAATCAGCCACGCGCACCAGAAGTGTGGCCACGTCCGTGCTTGGTCGGCCCTCTCTTTTTATTGACCAATCAGGTTACTCTAAACCTGCCACAATATTAAAAGAGGTGGAATTGCGTCAAGTGGTCACTATGCCAAGTTGGCTTCACAAAGACCGCGCCAATGGCTTGCTAACGGCATGCCGAGCATGCCAAGCCGCATTCCAAACGAGCATGCCAAGCCGCATACCAAACGTGCTACCTTGCCGCAGTTGCACGCCTAACGTGCCAACGCGCCATGAATAGAGCACCTACGTGCCAACCCACTTTCTGTTTGTGGCCAACGCCATAACGGACTTCAACGTGGTTATTCTATCCATAAGCATAATCATGATTTAGTGGCGATGGATGAAACCCTAATTTCCAGTCGTGGCACAAACCATGCCACTCCGGGCCCCACAACATGCCACGAGCCGTGCGGACTTAGGAAACCCTAATAAAGGCACCACACCATAGCCACTCGTGGAAATACTTGTTCTTGAGGCCGTTTCCACGTGATGGCCTGGCTATGGTTCCTTTGGAGCGGCTCTGGCATCGTTTGCACAAAACGTCGTTGTGCCATGGTCACATGTCGCATGCCGTATGTGCTAATTAGGGTTTCGGCATGTCAAACCCTAATTTAGGAAAAGTTACTACGCCAACCAAGCCAAACAATGTTCCACAGAACGTTGGGATCGATGTGGATACTGGAACTGATATTTCCACACCACATTTGAGTCTAACACCAATGTGCCAAATCTGGCGGCCATGGCTATGCCAGGCGCCACTCGCACCATCGTGCCATTGGCATGCGCTGACCATGCCAACCATGCCAACATGCCACTGGCATGCGCTAAAAGTACCACTACTCCATTGGCATGTATCAATGGCGCCACTGTGCTATTGACAGGAGCCAACAGGTTGTGGCCATAATCAATGGCCACCCTTTCTCATAAGATGCAATCTTAGCCGTCCAAATTCGCCATGAAATTGGCGGGCCTTTGGCAAGTTTTTGGCGACCTGCCTAGACAAGTCAAATGGAACCACATGCTATTTTCCTGTGGAAATTCTCTTAAATTTGACTTGCCACACGTAGCAGACTGCTACACGTTTTCCACGAAAACACTCGAGACATCAAACATGTCACAAACTGGGGGATACTTATCAGGGTATTAGTCTGGAGGTTTACAGCGTGCGGCGTGCAACACTCCCATTATAAGAAAGTGTCAGGAAACAGGGCAGTTAGTGGTCGCAAGAAGTAATGGGTGAAAACAAACCCGTTTCCTTCATCGTGGTAACGTGGTTTCTGCCGGTTACACATTGCTCCACTCTTCTATCACTCAGTCACTCTCACTTCCTATGAAACCAGGGTGTGTTCAATTATGACTTGTATAAATAGGTTTCACCTTTTTCCACCAAACAACAAGTTTTGGTCAGAACAACAACATAGTATCCAGAAATCACCAAAGAACTGATAGCTTTCATTCTGCAAGACAGTTCCACCTTCTGATACAAGTCATAAAACAACCACGCCTTCAGAATTAACCATTTTGGTCTCAACACCTTCTTCGCTTCCCTCTCTAAGACCAACCCTTCTCCTTCAGTTTGTGACCGAAGCAAGCCTGGAACGACCATTTCTTGGTTTAGGCCAGGATTGTACAGATTGATCTCTCGAATCTAAAGTACTCCCGTGCAGTGCATTTGTTTAGGGTCTAGATTCGTTTCTCATCCACACACCCAAATTTACCAAAACCAGCAAAAACAGTTTTCACCCACAAACACTGGGATGAAATCTTCACCTTATACCCATACATAATCACAATTGCATTCAAACGATTATGTCGATGTCTTATCTACAAAGTTTAATGGTTAAGAAATAAACCTCGTAATGTATTCCTTAATACTATGTCTAACTAGAGTATAATCATTCATGCTTCACAGTTTTGTTTTCAATATGCACGACTTGAAAGATACGTTAGGGAATGAAACAGTTCAAGTCAAATATCACTAACCTCAAATACGTTAGGGATGATGTTGTCGTTGTAGCTCCTTAGTTCTTCACTTCTTCAAGTCTTCGCAATACTTGTAATGTCTCATATCTAATACTTTCAAGCTAACCTATACGAACTTGACTCTAGTGCATAATCAAGCGACTCTTAAATGAGTTTAGGCTCACTAAAATATGAAAATCAAACTTGACATACCAACGGTTAGTGGGTTCAACCGAGCTATGCTCTAACAATCTCCCCCTTTTTCAATTTTAGTGACAAAACTCTTACATCATATGGATAAACAAATTGCAAGAATTCATTACACATACGCTTGATTCCTGAATTCAACAGCACAATAACCTGTATACATTTAATCCTTAAATGTCGTTGTTGACATTATAATAAAAAATCTAATACTCCCCCTAAAGTTAAGATAGGTAGATTTTATCAATCCGCACGTCTTTGTTATTTCCTTTGTACTCCATATAACTACAAGTATATGATATGTTAATCCCCCTTAGTCTATGCTTTAACTCTTTCGTTAGATAAACGTTTAAGCACCAATGTCCTTTCCCTTAGTGATACCAATCAATATAAATCCATACCAGTATCACTTGTTTAATCCATATATTTCTCCCCCTTTTTGTCACAAAATGACAAAGAAACGAAAAAATAAAGGACAAACCGAAAGGATCTTACAAATCTCAAAATAGAATTGCAACCTATAGAGTTAAGCACGAGGGTTCCACACACCATTTTTGTTAACCAATATCAAAACCGAAACAACAAAGTAATTTGTTTTGATATGTTACCAAGGAAACAATTTCCCGAAGCAATTTTCCTTAATAGTTTAGCAAACCAAAAATCAACTAAGCACCTTAGTTCCTTTGCTAAACCGATTGTACAAATACAATCACTTGTTCGATAAGACCAAAATAAAGATAACTCTATTTTTCTCATCAGGTTCTAATTATCCATATAACTTAGACCTTTAAATTTGAAAAAAAGACAAGTACTAGGTTAGTTAACTAGCATTTCTTGTTAAGGCATTCAATTAGACTTGAATAACCGAAACCTCCACTTTGATAAGTCTAACTAAGATCAGAATTAAATTAGTTTCTCTTATCCAGAATCAAAGTGGACTAAGCAATTCATCCCGTAAACCTTTTCATTAAGCCATAAACAATTCATACAAACCAAATAAATCAACTTGCGTAATTATTCACCTCAATAGACATTAAAGCACAACAATTGCATCGAAATTTTGTAAGACTAAAAAATTGATACCATACAATAAAGCAAGATAACAATAGTTTTTCTTAACCGGAACCAATTGAATCACACACACATCCAAACACAAATAATGGAATAAAACATCAATTGTACCGAAATTTTGTTAAGAAAAAACAATAAATATATGAAATAAAATCAGGCTTTTCTTAAACAGGAAAACAATTAACTAACAAGATTGTTACCTCAACCACTTCTCCAATTTGTTTGCATCTTCTACCAGGGAGAATGGATATCGAAATATCATTATGTTGTCATCCTTATGAAATACAAAAGAATAACAACAACCAACCTTTACCAGAGAAAGGTTGAAAACCGGTTTTTAACTATTGCAAGCAAAAGTTGAAAACCCCGAAACACATATGCTTTTATGCTAAACCAAACGATTCAACAATTGTGACTTTTTCACATATTGTTTCTATCAGAACCCATCATGATCCTTTGATAAAGACTACCAACATGGGCTAGAAATTAATCCTGCTAAATCAAAAAGTCACCCAAACCATAAGGGTTCACAACATTATGAGATTGAATATCAAGGTAGTAAAACCGAAATCAAACATCCCATAAACATACATATCAATAATATAAAGCATCCAAGCACAGGCTATGTAAATCAAAAACTATCACAAGAAAAATTATAAATCAAATAATTTTATTCATAATAAGATAGTTTTATTCATAAGATAGACTTAATACAATCATTGAAAGAAATCAAAAACTGATGTCTATTTCTTTGGATTAAGTATTACAACATATAACTTAATCTCTTGAAGAGCTCCCATTATTTACCGAAGATTCCTCGGTGTTTTGATTCTTGAGTTTTCTCTTCTCTTTTCAGATGATCGAGTCTTTGTTTCAGAAGATTCAATTCCACAATCGACTTCAAGAGATTTGACTCAAGCAGTTTTTCATTCACTACTGCAGTTTCCAAAAGATCACGAGTGACTTCAAAATCTCCCATTAACATAAGCATAAGCTCAAAAGAAATGTGATTCTTTTTATGTTCGTTTGAGAAGTAGCACTTGAATTAAACTGGAAAGGTTTCAAGTTTTCAAAGTTGAGATTCAATGTCTATAGTATTTTCACCCATATTTAACCGCAAATAGAATATAGAAAAGTATCAGTCCTGTATATGGTTTATACTTAAACTTGGATTCCAAGATTGAGATACCTAATCAAGGTATATTATAGATCCGAAAATATTTTTAATTTTTTTTCTTTTCATAGATATTCCATAAATCGAAAGTATTTTTCTAAACATAGAAAAGGTATTCCAAACATAGAAAAACACTTTAGATGATTATGAAAAAGGTAGACAGAGTATAGTATCATACATCTTTCATCTTCTTGTGCTCCTTTCAAGAACTTCCCTTTTATTTGAATCGAGCACATCAAGGGAAATTCTAAATGCCAAAATCAGTTGTTGGAGTGAGCTCGTGATAGCTCAGAATTTATGGAACATAATCCATCATGATATTTTTGAATATCTTTACTTTTGGGATTCTTCCAAGAATAAACTTCTTTCACTGAGTCACAACTGGAGTGATCTGATTTAATAGAATGATCAGTTCGATGAACAGGATCATAAGCGTGACTTGAAGTTTTTTGAGTTGTGGAATAACCAGAACTCTTATATCGACCCAGGAATTCCTTGGAATATGACAACATCATTTGATGAGATTGTTTCCTGGATTCTATTTTAGACAGTTGATCAACAAAAAAGCAGCATGATCTGAAATCATTTGTTTTTGTATACATGAGTTGATCTTCTTCTCTGTTTAAGAGATAATCATCGTCAGACGATGGTGACCGGATACTAGTCAAAGGATTATTCCTTAAAACACATCTATCTTGATTCTTGTAAGTGGTTAGACTATTAGAATCACGATGTCGTATATTAGTTAAGAGATTCTGGAGATTAGAATCACATATCCTTGTTTTAACCAATATACCCCTTTTGGCTTGAACAAAATCAAGTCTTTTAGATTCAGCATCTTCATGAATCAATGATTCTCTGACGATCTTCTCGGCAGATGGATAATATACATTATCCTTTAGATTATATTTTTCAGCAAGCTTTATGAAAAATTTAATCTCATTACAGTCTTCTTAATCTGGCTTGTTTGTCACAAGTATTTGTTTTCGTATTAACTCATCATGGTTAATATTTCATGAGATGTGTTCTACCAGAGAACTAACAGTGCTGAGATGTTTATCAGGTTTTGAAAACAAACATCCTTTCCGAAGTATATCATCTTCTTGCTCAACGTTAACTGAATCAGACATAGATTCAATTTCTTATAGGTTGGAACGCACCGAACACATATTGTTAGATCTTTTCGTGTTTTCCTGCTCTGATACCAATTGAAAAAACGAGGGTACCCAAATATACCTCAATCTAAAACTTTTCCACTTATAAGTCCTTTCTCCGAAAGTGATTGTCTATGGACTGAGTCGAGACAATACAAAAAATCGGTTCACACTTTGTGTGATCGTCTATGGATACGAGATCGAGACAATACAACAACGAAGTATGTTTACTTGATAAAAGGTTCGGACTTAACCAAACACAATAAGATTACTTATCAAGTAAATAGGAATTAACGTTTGTGTAATTTACTTTAAATTATAATAACAACAATTATAATTGCGGAAAACATAAGTAAATGACACAGTAAGATTTTGTTAATGAGGAAACTGTAAATTCAGAAAAACCCCGGGACCTTGTCCAGAATTGAATACTCTCAGGATTAAGCCGTTATACAAAATAAAACCAACTTCGTATAGTTGAGACCAAGCAAATAAACCTATAGTTCACCTAGTTCCGTCTGTATTCCCACGCCCCCTACCTGTAATAGGTCACGTACTTGGAACAATTCCTTTGGTTCGTATTCAAACAGTAAATGAACAACAAATCTATTTGGTATCAACTCTTTTCAACCAAGTGATGTGAGTTTTACAAAGGCTCTTATGTTTATCTTAATAAACTCCTTCGTCGGGTTCTTAGATTTATCTTATTATCAACTACCGAAGTAATTGTTAAGATTTTGCAATCAATACTTTTAATCACAAAGAATGGTATTGATGCCGATCTACACAACTAATCAATCCAATCTACCACAAGGATAAGCCGATTGTAGTTGGATCCTCTTTTACTGAAACAAGTATTGTGCACACCAAAGATTATGAATCCCAAATCAGAAATCTTCAAAGTCTTCTTTGTCATCAAATCTTCTTAGATATTCAATAAACACCTGCACACAATCAACTTGAATCTCTTGTGATCAATCACCCACAGAACGGAGTCTGTTAACAATGGATTATCACAAGACGTCTTTAGATCTACAAACAGTCTAAAGATCCCCGTCGAAACTTCGATCTAGTTTGAGTGAATCTTATATCAGAAGAGAAGATTCTCAAGCATAAAAAAACTAGGTGCAATAAAAGCTCAACCACCGTTAGTCAATCAAATCAATCGAAAACAAAAGATAAAACGCAATTATCTAGTTTCCCACCAACGGTACTAATAGAACTTCTCAATCCCAAAGAAGACTTTAAAATGAGCGGCCATAAGAGATTTCACCTAATTAGGTTACTCTCCTCTCTGAATAGGTGGCATCACCAGTAGCAGTACAACTGAGATAGTTCTTGCTGTACGAGGATTAGTTTGCTCGAAATGCAAACTTTGATATTTTACACCAAGGAAGTTTGGACACCAAGGAATTTCCAAAACCGAAAATATTCTCAAGATATGCAATATATTCCAGATTCGATTTCCATAATTACTGGAAATGCTTTGTCCAAATATTGACCGAAAATCTCTTGGAAAATCTCCAACTAGTAAATGCGCATTACTAATTTTCATTTTCCAAAAATAAAATTAAAAACCTTAAATAAAAGATTCTCAATATATTTTATTCGATCCGGAATTTTCTTCCTTTAGCTATTAAGGAATAACTTTGAACAATTAAAGATAAGCGTTACTGCACATGTTCAAAGTATGTCGACATCCTTACTTTGTAATTCCTCTTTCATATTTACAACCTTGAAACCCATTTGCCACACTTCCAAACAAGTTTAGAATTGGTTCATCTGACTTTCAAGAACTACGTGATTGATCAAGAACACTCAATCACAAATCATGGGTTTCGCGGTTCTACCAAACCAAGTTTCGGTTCTACCTCCATGTGAGTATTGTGCATAGTCACACTATCTTTCCAAAATTCGGTTGACTAGTTACTAGGATCGGTTCCCCTTTGCCTAAAAACGTGTTGCACATGTCCATAGGATCAGTTCCCCTTTCTGCTAAAAACTTGTTGCACCTCATACAAGGATTCATTCCCCTTTGTGATAGGTTGCACCTCTTACTAGGGTCGGTTCATCTTTACCCAGAGTCGGTCATACCAATAACACTAAATCGATCATACCATCTCAGGTGATTACTTAAGATCGGTTTCACTAATAAAAGTCATACCAATATAAAAGTCAGGCCTTTGTGAATAGTTTTACCAAGAACATAAACAAGTCATGAGCGGTTATACTAATCACACATATTGGTAGTTCAAAAGATATATAATGAATAATAATACCAATAACGCATGGCGATTTCTCTTTCGATTCACAAAACAAGTTCATGAATTTACTTCTTTAAAACAAACGTAAAACATTGTTTCCTAGGATGAAATCTTCACCTTATACCCATACATAATCACAATAGCACTCAAACAATTATGTCGATGTATTATCTACAAAGTTTAATGGTTAAGCAATAAACCTCGTAATGTATTCCTTAATACTATGTCTAACTAGAGTATAATCATTCATGCTTCACAGTTTTGTTTTCAATATGCACGACTTGAAAGATACGTTAGGGAATGAAACAGTTCAAGTCAAATATCACTAACCTCAAGTGGAAGGATGATGTTATCGTTGTAGCTCCTTACTTCTTCACTTCTTCAAGTCTTCGCAATACTTGTAATGTCTCATATCCTAATACTTTCAAGCTAACATATACGAAGTTGACTCTAGTACATAATCAAGCGACTCTTAAATGAGTTTTGGCTCACTAAAATATGACAAAAAAACTTGACATACCAACGCTTGGTGGGTTCAACCGAGCTATGCTCTAACAATCTCCCCCTTTGTCAATTTTAGTGACAAAACTCTTACATCATATGGATAAACAAATTACAAGAATTCATTACACATACGCTTGATTCCCGAATTCAACAGCATAATAACCTATATATATTCAATCCTTAAATAAAGATGTTGACATTATAATAACAAAGCTAATACTCCCCCTAAAGGTAATATATGTATATTTTATCAACCCACACGTCTTTGTTGTTTCATTTTTAGTCCATATAACTACAAGTATATGATATGTGACTCCCCCTTAGTCTATGCTTTCACTCTTTCGTTAGATAAACATTTAAGCACAAATGTCCTTTCTCTTAGTGATACCAATCAATATAAATCAATACCAGTATCACTTGTTTACTCCATATATTTCTCCCCCTTTTTGTCAAAAAATAACAAAGAAACGAAAAAATAAAGGACAAACCGAAAGGATCTTACAAATCTCAAAATAGACTTGCAACCTATAGAGTTAAGCACGACGGTTCCACACACCATTTTTGATAACCAATATCAAAACCGAAACTAAAAAGTAATTTGTTTTGATATGTTACCAAGGAAACAATTGCCCGAAGCAATTTTCCCTAATAGTTTAGCAAACCAAAAATCAACTAAGCATCTTAGTTCCTTTGCTAAACCGATTGTACAAATACAATCGCTTGTTCGATAAGACCAAAATAAAGATAACTCTATTTTTGTCATCAGGTTCTAATTATCCATATACTTAGACCTTTAAATTTTAAACAAGACAAGTACTAAGTTAGTTAACTAGCATTTCTTGTTAAGGCATTCGATTAGACTTGAATAACCGAAACCTCCATTTTGATAAGTCTAACTTAGATCAGAATTAATTTAGTTTCTCTTATCCGGAATCGAATTGGACTAAACAAATCATCCCATAAACCTTTTCTTTCGTTAAGCCATAAATAATTCATACAAACCAAATAAATCAACTTGCATAATTATTCACCTCAACTGGAAGCAATTGAAACAACATAGACATTAAAGCACCGCAATTGCACCGAAATTTTGTAAGCCTAAAAAATTGATACCACAAAATAAAGCAAGATAACAATAGTTTTTCTTAACCGGAACCAATTGAATCACACACACATCCATACACAAATGATGGAATAAAACATAATTGTACCGAAATTTTGTTAAGCAAAAGCAATAAATATATGAAATAAAATCAGTCTTTTCTTAAACAGGAAAACAATTAACTAACAAGATTGTTGCCTCAAATTTCGCATCCACTTCTTCAATATGTTTGCATCTTCTTCCAGGGAGAATGGATATCGAAATATTATTATGTTGGCATCCTTATACAAAACAAAAGAATAACAAAACCCAACCTTTACCAGAGAAAAGTTGAAAACCGGTTTCTAACGATTGCAAGCAAAAGTTGAAAACCTCGAAACACATATGCTTTTATGCTAAACCAAATGATTCAACATATTGTGATTTTTTCACATATTGTTTCTATCAGAACCCCTCATGATCCTTTGATAAAGCCTACCAACATGGGATAGAACTTAATCCTGCTAAATCAAAAAGTCACCCAAACCATAAGGGTTCATAACATTAGGAGATTGAATATCAAGGTAGTAAACTGAAATCAAACATCCCATAAACATACATAACAACAATATAAAGCATCCAAGCACAGACTACGTAAATCAAAAACTATCACAAGAAAAATTATAAATCAAATAATTTTATTCATAATAAGATAGTTTTTGAAAAGGCAAGGGTAACCAAATATATCTCAAGCTAAAACTTTTCCTACCTATAAGTCCTTTCTCCGAAAGTGATTGTCTATGGACTGAGTCGAGACAATGACTAATCGGTTCACACTTCGTGTGATCGTCTATGGATACAAGATCGAGACAATACAACAATGAAGTATGTTTACTTGATAAAAAGGTTCGGACTTAACCAAACACAATAGGATTGCTTATCAAGTAAATAGGAATTAACGTTTGTGTAAATTACTTTATTTATAATAAAAAAAAATTATAATGCAGAAAATAAAAGTAAATGACACAGCAAGATTTTGTTAACGAGGAAACCGCAAATGCAGTAAAACCCCGGGACCTTGTCCGGAATTGAATACTCTCAGGATTAAGCTGCTACACAAAATTAAACCAACATCGTATAATTGAGACCAAGAAACTAAACCTATAGTTCACCTAGTTCCGTCTATATTCCCACGCCTCCAACTTATGAATAAGTCACGTACTTGCAACAATTCCTTTGGTTCGTATTCCAAACAGTAAAGGAACAACAAATCTGTTTGGTATCAACTCTCTTCAACCAAGTGATATAAGTTCGACAAAGGCCCTTCTGTTTATCTCATATAAACTCCTTCGTCAGGTTCTTAGAACTATCTTATTCTCAACTACCGAAGTAATTGTTAAGATGTTGCAATCAATACTTTTAATCACAAAGAATTGTATTGATGACGATCTACACAACTAATCAATCCAATCTACCTCAAGGATAAACCGATTATAGTTGGATCCTCTTATACCGAAACAAGTATTGTGCACACCAAATATTATGAACCCCAAATCATAAATCTTCAATATCTTCTTTGACTTCAAATCTTCTTAGATCTTCAATAAACACCTGCACACAACAACTTGAATCTCTTGTGATCAATCACGCACAGAACGGAGTCTGTTAACAATGGATTATCACAATATCGTCTTTAGAACTAAAAAAAGCCTAAAGATCCCTATCGAAACTTTGATCTAGTTTGAGTGAATCTTATATCAGAAGAGAAGATTCTCAAACATAAACAAACTAGGTGCAATCAAATTTCAACCACCGTTAGTCAATCAAATCAGTCGAAAACACAAGATAAACCACAATTATCTAGTTTCCCACCAGCGGTACTAATAGAGCTTCTCAATCCAAAAGAAGACTTTAAACTGAGCGGCCGTAAGAGATTTCACCTAATTAAGTTACTCTCCTCTCCGAATAGGTGGCTGCACCAGTAACAACACAACCGAGGAAGTTTGTTGTCACGAAGGATTAGTTTGCTAGAAATGCAAACTTTTAGTATTTATAGACAAGAAAGTTTGGACACCAAGGAATTTCCAAAACCGAAAAATAGTCTTAAGATATTCATTAAAGCACAAATTCGGTTTCCATAATTCCTGGAAATGCTCTGTCCAAAATATTGACCGAAAATCTCTTTGGAAAATCTTTAACTAGTAAATGCACATTACTAATTCTCGTTTTCCTAAAATAAAATTAACAACCTTAAATAAAAGATTTTTAACTTATTTATATTTCGATCCTGGGATTTTCTTTCATTAGCTATTAAGGGAATAACTTTGAAAGATAAAAGATAAACATTACGGCACATGTTCAAAGTATGTCGACATCCTTACTTTGTAAGTCCTCTTTCATACATACAACCTTGAAACCGATTTGCCACACTTCCAAACAAGTTTAGAATTGGTTCATCTGACTTTCAAGAACTATGTGATTGATCAAGAACACTCAATTACAAACCATGGGTTTAACGGTTCTACCAAAACAAGTTTCGGTTCTACCTCCATGTGAGTACTGTACAGAGTCACACTAGATTTTCAAAATTCGGTTGACTAGGTACTAGGATCGATTCCCCACATATATATGGTATCTAATTTATATGTATTGCACATGTCCATAGGATCGGTTCCCCTTTGCCTAAAAACGTGTTACACATGTCCATAGGATCGATTCCCCTTTCTTCTAAAAACTTGTTGCACCTCATACAAGGATTGATTCCCCTTTGTGATGTGTTGCACCTCTTACTATGATCGGTTACCATTTTATCCATTGTCGGTGAAAAAGAGGGGGTCTAACAACACCACCCAATATTTCGCTTAACAATCTGTATGGACTAACTCCGAAATACTTTTTAGAGAATCAACTAGACAGTCAGACTCAATCTAGGTAAAAGTATCTCAAGGAGTTAATATCTCTCTGTTGTTTTGATTTACTCGAGCTAATAGAAATCAGCGAGTCTTTAATCAAACACAAGGAAAAACTTGGATGGTACCAAAGACCAATATCCAAGGATCTATCAATGACAATCAACAACCAAAGGTTGGATTATTCTAATTGATGATCTAAACATTTAACCTGTATTATTTCAATTATAAAGATAAAACAATATAATGTGGAAACTGAAATAACACAGACACCAGAAATTTTGTTAACGAGGAAACCGCAAATGCAGAAAAACCCCGGGACCTAGTTCAGATTGAACACACACTGTGTTAAGCCGCTACAGACACTAGCCTACTCCAAGCTAACTTCGGACTGGAATGTAGTTGAACCCCAATCAGTCTCCTACTGATCCAAGGTACAGTTGTACTCCCTACGCCTCTGATCCCAGCAAGATACTGCACACTTGATTCCCTTAGATGATCTCACCCACAACTAAGAGTTGCTACGACCCAAAATCGCAAGCTTTAACAATAAACAAATCTGTCTCACACAGACAAGTCTATCAAAGGATCAATCTGTCTCCTACTGAAAAACCCTAAAGTTTTTGTTCTGTCTTTTGATAATAATCAAGGTGAACAAGAACCAATTGATAATCCGGTCTTATATTCTCGAAGAACATCCTAGATAAATCAATCACTTCACAACAATCTTAATCGTATGGTAGCGAAACAAGATGTTGCGGAATCACAAACAATGAGACGAAGATGTTTGTGACTACTTTTTATATCTTGCCTATGGAGATATTAATCTCAAGCCAATCAATCTGATTGTACTCGTAAGATATAAGATGCAAGATCAGATCACACAACTACGATAAAAGTAGTATCGGTCTGGCTTCAAAATCCTAATGAAGTCATTAAGTTGTTAACCTGGTTTTAGTAGAAGAAAACCAAAGGTTAAAGGAGAAACGACTCTAGCACACAAACTATTATCACACGTGAGGTGTGGGGATTAGTTTTGCAGAGTTTTTAGATGTCCCCTTCTATGGTCTTTCAAATCAGGGTTCCGCCTTGGTCACAAAGCAAACAACATCCACCGTTAGATGAAAACCTGATTTAGATTCAAGCTAAGATTTCTCAACCGTTAGATCGAAAACTTAGCTTGTTATACACAAATGAAATGTATGTTTATAGATTTGTTAACCGTACCCAAATGTGTACATTGTTGGTTCAATAATAGTTAACCAAAAGGTTAGCCATATGAGCATTTCATACCAAACGTATTCTTCTTCACCATAACTAGTTCAAGTGACTCAAATGAACTAGTTAGAGAGTTGTTCAATTGCAAGGAAATCATATGAACTAGACAAGACACAATTGAAGCAAAGATGATTTGATTCACTTGAATCGGTTCATGAACTTTATAGCCACGGTTTGCAATTTGTAATCCTTAGTCTTTATAAGTTTAAGTTCAGAAATCATCTTCAGATATATAATCTTCTTAAGTTCGCACACTAGGTTCGTGGACTTACGCAACCGGGCAGAGTTTACAAACTCCAGGAGAAAATATCGGCAAAGAATTTCCGCCGGTTTGAGGAATGGTACTCACATAACAAGTTTGTCAACTCCGGCAGAATTTATCGGGATGAGAAGTTCGCAAACTTTCGGTTTCTCTTGATCAACAAAGTTCGCAAACTTTGGTTCAAGGAATAGAACTTATTCACATATGTGTTTCCACAACAATAATTAGGTCCATCCTTGGTTCTAAACTCTAATTCCAACCATTGAAACATTCTTAGAGGACGTTATATAGTTGTTACACCATTTCTCGTCAAAGCAATTTTCAAATGATTGAAACATATCATGACTTTCGTCACTAGGTAACGATAAACATGATCGAAGCGAAACTCTTACCAACACATATTTCGAGATATAGATAGGCGAGCTATACTCGGCTCGAAATACCAAATGTGTATAATCTAAGTCTATATATAGCATACGACTTTTTGTCTCAAGAAGTAGGAGATAAAGTAGATAGACTTTTGAGTGACAAATAAGTTCAAGTCTTCACATACCTTTTTGTCGAGAAGTTCCACCGGTTCCTTGAGTAGTTATTCTTCTTGTATGATGAGCCATGAAGTCCTTGAGCTCAACTACACTTTCTATTCTAGTCCGAGACTTAGCTATAGTAGACTAGAAATCAAGACTTATAGTTTTGATCACTAACATTGACAAACATGCTTGAGATAGCAACGCATGCGAGTTCGACCGAGCAATGCTCTAACTGTCGGTCATACACAAATCACAGACTCGATCATACCATCTCAGGTGATTACTTAAGATCGGTTTCACTAATAAAAGTCATACTAATACATAAGTCAGGCCTTTGTGAATAGTTTTACCAAGAACACAACAAGTCATGAGCGGTTATACTAAATCACACATATTGGTTGTTCACAAGATATGCAATGAATAACAATACCAATAACACCTGGCGATTTCCTTTTCGATTCATAAACAAGTTTGTGAACTTACTTCCTTAAAACACATGTAAAACATTGTTTCCTAAGATGAAATCCTCACCTCATACCCATACATAATCACAATAGCATCTAAACGATTATGTCGATGTCTTATCTACAAAGTTTAATGGTTAAGCGATAGACCTCGTATTGTACTCCTTAATGCTATTCTATCTAGAGTGTTCATGCTTCGCAGTTTCGTTTTCAATATGCACGAATTGAAAGATACGTTGGGGAATGAAACAGTTCAAGTCAAATATCACCAACCTCAAGTGGAAGGATGATGTTGTCGTTGTAGCTTCTTACTTCTTCACTTCTTCAAGTCTTCGCAATACTTGTAATGTCTCATATCCTGATACTTTCAAGCTAACCTATACGAAGTTGACTCTAGTACATAATCAAGCGACTCTTAAAATGAGTTTTGATTCACTAAAATATGACAACCAAACTTGACATACCAACGCTTGGTGGGTTCAACCGAGCAATGATCCAACAATCTCCCCCTTTGTCAATTTTAGTGACAAAACTCTTACAATCATATGGATAAACAAATTACAAGAATTCATTACACATACGCTTGATTCTCGAATTCAACAGCACAATAACCTAATCCTTAAATGCCGATGTTGACATTATAATAACAAAGTTAATGCTCCCCCTAAAGGTAAGATAGGTAGATTTTATCAATCCGCACGTCTTTGTTATTACCTTGGTAATGATATGTTACTCCCCCTTAGTTTATGCTTTCGCTCTTTCGTTAGATAAATGTTTAAGCACCAATGTTACTCCCCCTTAGTCTATGCTTACCAACACATATTTCGAGATATAGATAGGCGAGGTATACTCGGCTCGAAATACCAAATGTGTATAATCTAAGTCTATATATAGCATACGACTTTTTGTCTCAAGAAGTAGGAGATAGAGTATATAGACTTTTGAGTGACAGATAAGTTCAAGTCTCCACATACCTTTTTATCGAAAAGTTCCACTGGTTCCTTGCGTAGTTCTTCTTCTTGTATGATGAATCTCCATGAAGTCCTTGAGCTCAACTACGCTTTATATCCTAGTCCGAGACTTATCTATAGTAGACTAGAAATCAAGACTTATAGTTTTGATCATTAACATTGACAAACATGCTTGAGATAGCAACGCATGAGAGTTTGACCGAGCAATGCTCTAACAATCTCCCCCTTTGTCAATTTTAGTGACAAAACTATCAATACATATTGAATACAAAAAAGATAAAGAAACTTTAGTAGCTCCTATTCCACATGTCTAATCTTCAACATTCCTCGAAATCTTCGTCACTTCCAAGTACTCCAATGATCCCAAAGGTTGTAAGTTTAGCAACACCGTTGTTGAAGATCCGTAGCTATAACAATGAGAAAGCATCAGTCTCGATCATTGTTATACAGTGTCATAGTATTATTACACAGTGTCAAAGTCCGATTGTATCACAACTTCAAAAATAATACTATGGTGATATGTGTCACTCCACCTTAGTCAATACTCCATCTCACATGGAAACCACTCCCTCTTACACAATGATCCGAAAACCATATGTATTTGTAGTGTGAACTACATATTAATTCTCCCCCTTTTGTCAATAAAATTGGCAAAGGTACAAGAACGGGATCATAATGAAATTTCCGTAAGAGACATTTCATGACTAAAAGAAAAAATACATACCATCTAATTTAGATGCAATCATATAGCCGAAGCTAATAGCATTCATCAAGGAGTTTAAAAGATACAAGATAACCCCTTTAAAATTCCACAGCCGCACACCCCTCAATATATGACCATTAAGCACAAGCTCAAAAGAACTCTCCCCCATTTGATGTCATTCCCAAGGGAACAACAAGAGCGACCTTAATTTCAAAAGAAAAGAAGGATTTTTATTGGACACTAAAAACCATGAGAATGATTTTCTATATCCAAAATCTCAATCAAATTAATCACAAGTAAACCCATGATTAATTTAGTCGGAATACACAATCAAATTAAACACAAAAGTGATCAACTTAATTGATTATGCTCGACATAAGAGAACTACGGAGCATATGACTAACATACCCATCAAAAAATGAATAGTATAGTCGTTCATATACTCTACATAAGAGGAATCTTACGGAGTAAGAAAATACTCAACTAGATTAATTACAAGAGAACCCATAATTAATCTAATTGGAATACACAATCAAACTAATTACAAAAGTAATCAATTTAATTGTCATTTGTTTTTGGCTCGACATAAAAAGACTTATGGAGCAATAACTAAATAACCAAACAAGATGATTAATTTAGTTCAAGAATTCTCAACATAAAGTACCTTATGGAACAACCGACAAAGCTAATCAAAAATTAATCAACTTGGTTGTATCGTGCTCAACATAAGATACATTACGGAGCCTCACAGTATTACATAAAATATGGATCAGTGAAGATCAATACTGTGGAATACACAAGGATTCATTCTATCTTCCATCACTATTTGCATAACGATTTTTAATAGACATAATCCTTGAACACAAAAGATTTTAACCTATCTTCCATCAAAGAATTGACAATATAGGCTTCACTTTTGTATATGTCAAAAGTCTATTCATCCTTAAATCAATACATGAATTCCGATCATGAACGACTTTACTTTTGACAAAATATGGGACAACATAGTTCACGGACGTAAACACCAATATCCCATAAAAAATTGCAATATAACAAATCATAAAGATTAATACTGCAAACCCTCATCCTCCAAATATTTTTAGAATTTAATATCAATAAACCTAAAAAAACAAGAAGATGAAAAATATAATAGCTATGTGTAGTCACAATCATTGCTATTCAAGCACTAGTTATTCTTCCAACTAAACCAAAAAGAAGACATACTAGGCAACAATATCTTTGAGAAATTCCTTATCATTCCCGAACTCCTTGTCGTCAATAGCCATTGGAATATAAGGTTCGTGGAGGAAGGAGTCAATACCAACAAACCGTCTTGGTTGATGATGTCGAAGCAGGGCCTTCTAAATTTCCAAAGATCTTAAAACGCAAGCCTTTATTTCACTAATCTCCTTTCTTACTTCCTTCAACTCATCAAGAACATCGGAAAACTTCGGAGAGTTATAAGGGACAGCCCTTGGCTTTCTTATATTCCTCCTCTTTCTTTTCAAGGAAGGAGTTACTGGAGATTTCTCTTTTTCCTTGATTGATGGCTTAACAATCATATTGACATCTTTTCCATCCAAAGACATGATGCTTAGAGAACAGTTATAAACAACTGGTTTTTTGTGAGTGGAATTCACAATCTCATCAAGCAGTCTTAAGATATAAAAGATATCAGAGAGGAAAAAGGAATGTAGGGTTCGCAACCTTTAAACAGGTTCATGGAAAAAGGAATGTAGGGTTCGCAACCCTATAAGGAGTAGAATTGTCGATAATAACCCTTTACTTTATTTGATAGACAGGAAAAACAAACCTAAGAAAAAAACTTTCCCTAAAGCCTGAGCGGTACACAATATATCTCTTTTTGATCAAGTACATGAGACAATATTTACCAAACTACACAATTAATTTGTGCTGTGGTGAACAACAATTTTTCCACCATTTTCCTCTTGAGAGGAATCCTCAGACTTCTGTCTATCAAAGTGATTTGACCATACCTTCTTCTCTAATGGTCATATTTTGTCTTTAGAAACCAACTTCTTGGACGAAGACAAAATCCTACATACCTCAGCAGTCTTCTGAGCAAGTTTAAGCTTCTTTGCCAATCGATTTCATCTTCGTTGAAGTTTGTTGGCGTGCCTTACTTGATGTTTGTACTTGTAACATCTTGATAGTTCATGACCCTTCTGAGAACAAAACGAACACGTCAAACTTGGATAGTATTCAAGCATATGTAGTGTGAAAGCAACCAGACACGTAGTATATCCTGAAACATTACAACCAGAGTTTCCAAAGGATGGGTCAATTGATTCTTCCATCTTGATTGGATTCTCTTCTTCACCGAAACCATCAAGGTTGATATATGTATTGCTACAATTATCAAAATTAATGTTTTCACATAGAAGACCAACACTTGATTTCCTATCTTCATCAGAATCATATATCTCAGACATCTCATCAAGTGTTACAACAAGACCTTTGTTCCCCGTGTATTTTCTACGATTTGGGCACTCGTTTGCAAAATGACCAAAACCTTTACACTTAAAGCATTGTGGCATATCCTCGTCAGTATCCCTGTTTTTAAGAGGGACACTATTGTGAGGTTTATCTGACGACCTAGGTTTGTCTCTTGAAAACCGTTTACTTCTCTTCAATAGAAGATCCCTAAACTGTCTTGTGATCAAGGAGACTGATTTATCAAGATCTTCATCCGAAAAATCACCCTCAGACTGATCATCCTCAGAGACATAAACACTTTTACTTTTATCAAGTAACTTAGTGTTTTGCTGTGCTTTAAAGACAACATCCTTTCCGATTTTGGATGTATGCTCATGATCAAAGATATTTAGCTTTCCAACCAATGTATTTCTGGAAATATTATTTCCCTCAACGATGGCATGCTTCTTAGACTCGTATCTAGATGGCAGCGATCTGAGAATTTTCATCACAATGTCCTTTTCAGGAATAGTCTTACCCAATGAAAAAGATGCATTAACAATTTCAGATACTTTGTGATTAAACTCATCGAATGTATCTTCATCTGCCATACGAAGGTTCTCCCAATCGGAATTAAGGTTTTGAAGCCTAGATTCCTTTTCACTGGAGTTACCTTCAAATACGGTTTCTAAGATATCCCAAGCATCTTTAGACCTAGTGCATTTTGACACGTGGTGCTGAAGATTTGGAGTAATGGCATGTATGATGGCATTCAAACCGCCGGATTTTTGCTTTGCAGCAAGTATCTCGGCAGGATTATATTCACCAATATTCTTGGGAACGTTTACATCTCCAACTGCCACAATGGGAGCATCATAGACATTAACAACATATACCCACGATTGAAAATCATGCGCTTGAAGAAAAGCTCGCATATCAATTTTCCACCATAAGTAATTAGAGCCATCGAAAACTGGTGATACCTTAATATACATAGCACCTCTGTCCATAGAGTCAGATCGCTACAAACATAGACTTTTGAGGTATTGAACGTGTTTGCCTGCTCTGATACCAATTGAAAAAACGGGGTCTAACGACACCACCCAATATTTCGCTTAGCAATCTGTATGGACTAACTCCGAAATACTTTCTAGAGAATCAACTAGACAGTCAGACTCAATCTAGGTAAAAGTATCTCAAGGAGTTAATATCTCTCTCTTGTTTTGATTTACTCGAGATAATAGAAATCAACGAGTCTTTAATCAAACACAAGGAATAACTTGGATGGTACCAAAGACCAATATCCAAGGATCGATCAATGAAAATCAACAACCAATGGTTGGATTACTCTAATTGATGATCTAACACACAACCTGTATTATTTCAATTATAAAGATAAAACAATAAAATGCGGAAACTGAAATAACACAGACACCAGAAATTTTGTTAACGAGGAAACCGCAAATGCAGAAAAACCCCGGGACCTAGTCTAGATTGAACACACACTGTATTAAGCCACTACAGACACTAGCCTACTCCAAGATAACTTCGGACTGGACTGTAGTTGAACCCAAACAGTCTCCAACTGATCCAAGGTACAGTTGTACTCTCTACGCCTCTGATCCCAGCAGGATATTGCGCACTTGATTACCTTAGATGATCTCACCCACAACTAAGAGTTGCTATGACCCAAAATTGCAGGCTTTAACAATAAACAAATCTGTCTCACACAGACAAATCTATCAAAGGATCAATCTGTCTCCCACAGAAAAACCCTAAAGTTTTTGTTCCCCGTTTTTTGATAATAATCAAGGTGAACAAGAACCAATTGATAATCCGGTCTTGTATTCCCGAAGAACAGCCTAGATAAATCAATCACCTCACAACAATCTTAATCGTATGGTAGCGAAACAAGATGTTGCGGAATCACAAACAATGAGACGAAGATGTTTGTGACTACTTTTTATATCTTGCCTATCGGAGATACTAATCTCAAGCCAATCAATCTGATTGTACTGGTACGATAGAAGATGCAAGATCATATCACAGAACTACGACAAAAGTAGTATCGGTCTGGCTTCACAATCCCAATGAAGTCTTTAAGTCGTTAACCTGGTTTTAGAAGAAGAAAACCAAAGGTTAAAGGATAAACGACTCTAGCACGCAAACTAGTATCACACGTGAGGTGTGGGGATTAGTTTTGCAGAGTTGCGAGATGTCCCCTTATATAGTCTTTCAAATCAGGGTTTCTACTTGGTCACAAAGAAAACAATATCCACCTTTAGATGAAAACCTGATTTAGATTCAAGCCAATATTTCTCAACCGTTCTCCATATAAGCATTTCATATCAACCGTATTCTTCTTCACCATAACTAGTTCAAGTGACTCAAATGAACTAGTTAGAGAGTTGTTCAATTGCAAGGAAATCTTATGTACTACACAAGACACAATTGAAGCAAAGATGATTTGATTCACTTGAATCGGTTCATGAACTTTATAGACACGGTTTGCAATTTTCATTCCTTAGTCTTTATAAGTTTAAGTTAAGAAATCATCTTCAGATATATAACCTTCTTAAGTTCGCACACTAGGTTCGCGGACTTACGCAACCGGGCAGAGTTTACAAACTCCAGCAGAAAATCTCAGCAAAGACTTTCCGACGGTTCGGGTTCGCGGACTAGGTTCGCGGACTGGTACTCGCGTAACAAGTTTGTCAACTCCGGCAGAATTTCCCGGGATGAGAAGTTCGGCAGTTCGCGGACTTGGCAACAAGCTATTCTTCCGGTTTCTCTTGATCAACAAAGTTCGCAAACTTTGGTTCAAGGAATAGGACTTATGCACATATGTGTTTTCACAACAATACTTATGTCCATCATTGGTTATGTAATCTAAACTCTCATTCCAACCATTGAAACATTCTTACAGGACGTTATACAGTTGTTACACCATTTCTCGTCAAAGCAATTTTCAAAGTGATTAAAACATATCATGAATTTCGTCACTAGGTAAAGATAAACATGATCGAAGCGAAACGCTTACCAACACATATTTCGAGATATAGATAAGCGAGGTATACTCGGCTCGAAATACCAAATGTGTATAATCTAAGTCTATATATAGCATACGACTTTTTGTCTCAAGAAGTAGGAGATAGAGTAGATAGACTTTTGAGTGACAGATAAGTTCAAGTCTTCACATACCTTTTTGTCGAGAAGTTCCACCGGTTCCATAAGTAGTTCTTATTTTTGTATGATGAATCTCCATGAAGTCCTTGAGCTCAACTACACTTTATATCCTAGTCCGAGACTTAGCTATAGTAGACTAGAAATCAAGACTAATAGTTTTGATCACTAACATTGACAAACATGCTTGAGATAGCAATGCATGCGATTTTGACCGAGCAATGATCTAACAGTCGGTCATACACAAATCACAAACTCGATCATACCATCTCAGTGATTACTTAAGATCGGTTTCACTAATAAAAGTCATACCAGTACATAATTCAGGACTTTGTGAATAGTTTTACCAAGAACATAAACAAGTCATGAGCGGTTATACTAAATCACACATATTGGTTGTTCACAAGATATGCAATGAATAAAAATACCAATAACGCCTGGCGATTTCCTTTTCGATTCATAAACAAGTTTATGAACTTACTTCCTTAAAACACATGTAAAACATTGTTTCCTAGGATGAAATCCTCACCTCATACACATACATAATCACAATAGTGTCTAAACGATTATGTCGATGTCTTATCCACAAAGTTTAATGGTTAAGCAATAGACCTCGTACTGTATTCCTTAATACTATGTCTATCTAGAGTAATCATGCTTCGTAGTTTTGTTTTCAATATGCACGACTTGAAAGATACGTTAGGGAATGAAACAGTTCAAGTCAGATAACACCAACCTCAAGTGGAAGGATGATGTTGTCGTTGTAGAATCTTACTTCTTCACTTCTTTAAGTCTTCGCAGTACTTGTAATGTCTCATATCCTAATACTTTCAAGATAACCTATACGAAGTTGACTCTAGTACATAATCAAGCGACTCTTAAAATGAGTTTTGATTCACTAAAATATGACAACCAAACTTGACATACCAACTCTTGGTGGGTTCAACCGAGAAATGCTCTAACAATCTCCCCCTTTGTCAATTTTAGTGACAAAACTCTTACAATCATATGGATAAACAAATTACAAGAATTCATTACACATACGCTTGATTCCCGAATTCAACATCACAATAACCTAATCCTTATATGCCGCTGTTGACATTATAATAAAAAAGCTAATACTCCCCCTAAAGGTAAGATAGGTAGGTTTTATCAATCCGCACGTATTTGTTATTCCCTTGGTAATGATATGTTACTCCCCCTTAGTCTATGCTTTCGCTCTTTCGTTAGATAAACGTTTAAGCACCAATGTTCTTTTACTTTAGTGATACCAATCAATATAAAATCAATGCCAGTATCACTTGTTTACTCCGTATATTTCTTCCCCTTTTTGTCACAAATTGACAAAGAAACGAAAAAATAAAGGACAAACTGAAACTACAAAGTAATTTTTTTTGATATGTTATCAAGGAAACAATTGCCCGAAGAAATTTTCCCTAATAGTTTAGCAAACTAAAAATCAACTAAGCACCTTAGTTCCTTTGCTAAACCGATTGTACAAATACAACCGCTTCGTTCGATAAGACAAAAATAAAGATAACTCTATTTTTCTCATCAGGTTCTAATTATCCATATAACTTAGACCTTTTACTTTTAAACAAGACAAATACTAGGTCATTTAACTAGTATTTCTTGTTAAGGCATTCGATTAGATTTGAATAACTGAAACCTCCACTTTGATAAGTGGTGTGCTTGGGAACGACACACAAAAGACTTGCAAGTATACAAGGCCAAGTTTTAGTATAGAGAGTAAGCAAGGGATCAGTCCACAGGGAGTGGGAGCATACAAGAAATTTTCCTAAGCTAGCAATGGATACAAGGCACTATGGCAGTGAGCAAGGCAAAGTAATATGGCAATTGCAAAGAACCAAAACAGTTAACAAAGCAAAGATGACAAAACAGCATGGAACCAAGGCTGTGAGCCAAGGGCAGGGGTGAGTTTGTGCCCTGATTTCAATGCACAACAGGCTTCAAAATACAAGAAATAAACAGCAAGATAGCTAAGAAATTTAGTTGAGCAGGGAGCAAAATAAGACTGAAATTGTAAGTGAATGAAATAAGGTATTGTGGTCTAAGCTAAGGCTTAGAGTCCACCTTTGTGTCCTAGCCAAACAATGTGATCCTAGGTTGAGTTGAATATCCTATGCATACATCTAGAATGGGAGGAAAACTAATTTGCTCACTAGTTTTCCCCTAGCATTGACTGTCTTTTGACAGAACAATCAATCACAGGCACTATGAGCATTAGTCTCTTCCCATTTCTCAATCAAAACAATGCACTAAGGCTCTAACCTAGCATTCCACTATCAGACAGTGCACTGAGGTTTCATCTAAACCTCAGCTGCAACAATTTAGCTCATGCTCAACATATAAACAACATTAACATTCATCACATATGATAATAAGAGCAAATTCAAACAAAACATGACTGAAAATTTACAAAACAAATGAAACAACAGTTGAGGAACTGGCTAGTCCAGTCCTCTTGGGTGAAGCTCTGGCTAATCCAGCATCAACTCAATGTTGTTACAGTTCTTCAATTTATACCCAAAAGAAAAATTAGGGTTACACAAAAAGTAGCAGTAGACAATTTTTTTGGGTTACTCAACTTACCCATGCCCTGAATTTGTCTCCTCTGTCGAACCCATCTCTCTTCTGCTATTGTCTTCTAGATCAACTCCTCGATTTGGGTCTCCTCTTCAACTGTGATGAAACCCTAGTTTCATCTCTCTCTTGATTGTAGCACCTAGGGTGTGTGGGTGCTAAGAACGAGAAAGAGAGGCAACTAGGGAATGGGTTTATGGGGTTTTTGGTGATGGAAAGGGTATGGAGATGGTGGCGCAGAGGGTGAGGGGTGAAGAGATGGAGTTGCAGAGCTCTGGTCGGGGAGAAAATAGTTTTGGGAGAAAGGGAGAGTTTGGCTCGACTGGTGTAGAAGATATTTGATGATTCGGTGTTGAGCGGTACATCGGAGTCTGATGCACAGCGAACGAACGACGCTGGATGATCAGTTTTGGATGTAATTGAACGACACGATGGGATGAAGCTTGAAGCGACCGTTGGATGATGAGATGCAACGAAACTGACGTCTCAAGATGGGGTTAGGTACTATGGTGTTTGACAGGAGCTTTGGATTTTGATGCACAATGATGAGATGGGCGTTGGATGATGAGATGGATCCAATCTGACGGCTCTCATGGAAATGGGTATGGATAATGGAAATGGATTTGGGTAAGGGTTTTGGGCCTTGGATATGCCAAGCCCATATCTTCTTTAAGAACAATTCTTCCTCTTCAAACCCACTTCTAGTTGATCCGGCTCTTGCAAACATCATTCTTCGCTTCCTCCTAGCGAGAGTCTTTGCCGTTCCTTTGCTCTTTTCGCTCCGTGAGATAACCAGGCTTTATTTAGTACCTAAAAATGCAAAATTAATTAAGAAAAGTATTTATTCTTGAAAACAACGAAAACACAGGATATGGGATAAAATGTAGAATTAATGCACAAAAGATGAGTTAAATGCCAAGAAAAATATATAGAAATATGCACTTTTTAGCACTCATCAAATACCCCCAAACCTGAATTTTACTTGTCCTCAAGTAAAAAAAAACTAAGGAAATCCTACCTATACCACTGTCGCTGGTCTCTCGAATGCATTTAGCGTATGCACTAAGCCTTTTAAACCACTAAGTGTCCCTAGTGGACGAGTTGAAGTCTCGTGAAGGTTTGCTTAGAACGTACCTACAAAGTTCTAGGTCAAAATATAAGCTCAGATTCCATCAAATGTGACATGTGCAAGTCAGTTTAAGCTCACAGCAAAATGGAGATGTCAATCTAGCTATCAAAGGCACAATCCTAGCACTGATAACAAATAAAGACATGTGATAAGAGTGTAAAGTGTATCTACACATGTGTAAAGAAAGATCGGATGTTATGACTACTAATCACCAAGAGATAGTTTCTCAGGCTAAGAACCAAGGTCGAAATCTAGCTAGCTGTCCGGACTTTACGAGAATTGTGAATGAGTTGGAGGTATTTCACAATTACTCGCGTTGTACATCAATGGCATACACCCTTCCTTGCTTATTACAATAAAACAAAAAATGACTCTTTACATGACTCTTATTTATATTGACTACTCTCTTTTATTTTTGGATAAGAGAGAACTATTTTCTTTACATGACACAAATGGAATTTGAATACTTGATTATTATTATTTTTCTGATTTTTCTGAATATATACATCGTTTTTTTTTTTTTTTTGGAACAAGGAAACACTTTTGATACATAAGGAAAAAGAAACAAAAAATTACATGACACTTCGCAAGAGGTAGCCCTTTTTGATGCACCCAGTTAAATTCGATGGTTGTTTTTCTTAATGTAACCTCCACCTTCTATCCCAACCAACCAAAGAACAAGCTAGTCAAGTTTCGTTCAGTATTCTAAAGTGATTGGCAATCGTAACTTCCTATCAAACACCTTGAAGATCGAGGCCATTCATGTATTGGTAGATCGTGCGCGTGCAAATTTCTTATCACTATGTGAATTGTGCTAGAATCAGGGTGCCTAAATATCTAGACTAAGACTCCTAATAATTACATATTTGCACAAGAGTCAACATTTCAAGGTAAATGAGCTCCATTTTTATGTTTTTTTCAATTTTTTATTTTTTATTTTCATTTTTCATTTTTTTCAAAAAGAAGGAGTTCTTGTTTTCAATTATGGCATATTATCAAAGTATCTACTTTTCACCCCCAAACCTAAACTAAACATTGTCCTCAATGTTTCAAAATATGAACAAAATTATAATACAACATATGAAGAGGATCATGTTGAGTAGAGAAAAAGGAAAGAGAATACCCGATTTCGGCGAAAGCAATATTAGAACTCCGTTATTCAAGGCAAGAATCCAACATATGTCAGCCGAGATCATATTGGATTAGCAAAATATATACAAAAGGAACAAAAAGGTTTTTAAGAAATTTTATCTACTGGATTATATACAAAAATTCACCATACACTAACAATCTAAAGAGTTGAGGATCAACCCAAAAGACAAAGTGTAGAGGTTTCAACAGCTTCACACAAATATAATAGGAAAGAAACGCAAGTGAAACTGTGAAACAAAATGAGCTACCCCCAAACCTGGATTTTTCAACGGATAAAATTTTGGAAACAAAATCTCGCAGTTTTGGGGGTTCATCATGCACAAGGTCTAGCTCGAAATGAACTGTGCTAGGGACGGGCAAACATGCTAATTCCAACTGTGGCTCCTCAAAGATATTATACTTAGATGCAAAATAGTCCAAAAGGACTTGGGAAGCACACAGTTCCAAACCTAGATTAGGGACTCTCAGTAAAGTCGGTTTGACAATATGGGTACAAACCAAATCTAGGTTGGGTGGAAGGCCATCGGATTGTGACTTATGTAGGAAGATAGGCATATCATTATTAATCACATCAACATCTCCTAAGTCTTCTACAAGTGTCACAACATGCTCACCATGCTCACACAAATCAGAATCATCAACATCATCAGAAGAATTATTCTCATGCATCGGCAAATCAGTGGAAACATCACAACGTGACCCAGGTAGAGAATCAGACACAACAATTATATTTTCATGCATATTAGTGTCAACAGAAGATTCTATATTACCTAAGTCATCTTCATAGGACAGATGCACATGCTCAAAATCAGTATCAACATCACATGTATATGGAATACTAGAAGAAACATCATTCATGAAGGTCGAGGCAGAGAAGCCTAATGTATTTGAACCCAAAGGTTCCATAACATTTTCAGTATAGACATGTTCTTCTAACATAACATCATAATCATCATCATCATCATGATAGGGATTTTGCAATCTAGGATAATTTTCAATCCTAAGGTCGGAGCTATGACAAGAATAAGACTCTAACTCATGGGGGTGACTCATACCATGTGGTGTTGTCCCTGTTTCCCTAACAGATTCCCATTGATGGGTTTTCTCTGCAATCTCAGCTAAAAATTTCCATGCATCATCCACAGATTTATCAAGAAATTTACCATTACACATAGACTCAACCATGGTTCGAGATTTAAAGTCTAGTCCCTCATAGAGAATGACGACAAGTCTCCACTTCTCAAATCCATGGTGCGGACATTCGCTCAACAAATCATTAAAACGTTCAAAATAGTGAAAAACAGTTTCCTCATCCAATTGGACAAAACAATTGATACTTTGACGAATATCGATGGTCCTATGATGTGGAAAGAATTTTTTGAAAAATAGATCTGTGAGTTGGTCCCAAGTGTTGATTGATTGTGGTCTCAAACCGTAAAACCATGTTTTGGCCCTTTCCTTTAGAGAAAATGTAAACAAACGCAATTTCAGAGAGTCTTCGGACATATGATCAGGTTGCATAGTCCGACAAATTTGTTCAAACTCTCTTACATGAGTATAGGGGTTCTCAGAATCGAACCCTCGAAATATAGGAAGTATTTGTATCATGCTTGCATTTATTTTAAAAGGGTTATTGGTTTGAGGTAATACAATACATGATAATGGAATTTTTATTGTCGGATACATGTATTCATGGAGAGCACGAGGTTGGCCCATATTGAAAAGACACAAAGCCTACTATTTGGTTTTAATGGGTTTGGATTTTTGGGAAAAGTATTTGGTTTTAATGGGTTTGGATTTTTGGGAAAATTTTGGTTTTTGAAATAAGGAGCAAAATTATTATTATTATTTTTTTTTTGTTTTTTGAACTTAGCCTAGCATAAATTATCACACCCCACAAAAGAAAATAAAAACAACAATAAATAATTACAAGCCCATAAAAGAAAAATAAAAGAAAATAAAAGAAAATAAAAATAATTATTACAAGCCCAAATTAAAAATAAATTAATTATTACATACCCAAATTGAATATTTAATGGGGCCCAAGTGGGTTACTCATGGTTTAGGCTTACTTGGTTAAGGAGGGAAGCCTAGTTAGGCTTTTGTTCCCTTTGGTTGCACTAGCCCAGTTGGGCTTTAGGATCGTCCTAAGCAGCTCACGCCCAAGCCCAGCAACAGTTGGAGTTGGTTCAGCAACAAGAGCCCAGGAGGATCAGCTGCGAAGCCCAGGAGCAGAAGATCACGAGCCCAGCAACAGAAAAAGGCAGAACCCAGCAGCAGCAGGTGGCTAAGCCCAGTTGCAAAGTTTGGCGAAGCCCAGCAGACCACCACCAGAGAAGCCCAGCAGTGAAACGCAGCTTCAGTTGGCAGCCCAGTTACTTTGGCTTGGCAGCAGCAGGCTTGGTTCACCAGCTCCAGCAATAGCAACAGCAGCAGCCAAGGTTCCAGCAGCAGCAGCAGCTCAGGTGGCCAGCAACACAGCTTTGCAGCAACTCAGTGGCACCTGCAATGATAGTGATGAAGCTTAGACAACTCAGTGCAATGATTGCAGGTCAGGACAGCAAAGGAAATCAGCAGCAGCAAGCACCACTCCCCGGCAGCGGCGCCAAAAACTTGGTGTGCTTGGGAACGACACACAAAAGACTTGCAAGTATACAAGGCCAAGTTTTAGTATAGAGAGTAAGCAAGGGATCAGTCCACAGGGAGTGGGATCATACAAGAAATTTTCCTAAGCTAGCAATGGAGACAAGGCACTATGGCAGTGAGCAAGGCAAAGTAATATGGCAATTGCAAAGAACCAAAACAGTTAACAAAGCAAAGATGACAAAACAGCATGGAACCAAGGCTGTGAGCCAAGGGCAGGGGTGAGTTTGTGCCCTGATTTCAATGCACAACAGGCTTCAAAATACAAGAAATAAACAGCAAGATAGCTAAGAAATTTAGTTGAGCAGGGAGCAAAATAAGACTGAAATTGTAAGTGATTGAAATAAGGTATTGTGGTATAAGCTAAGGCTTAGAGTCCACCTTTGTGTCCTAGCCAAACAATGTGATCCTAGGTTGAGTTGAATATCCTATGCATACATCTAGAATGGGAGGAAAACTAATTTGCTCACTAGTTTTCCCCTAGCATTGACTGTCTTTTGACAGAACAATCAATCACAGGCACTATGAGCATTAGTCTCTTCCCATTGCTCAATCAAAACAATGCACTAAGGCTCTAACCTAGCATTCCACTATCAGACAGTGCACTGAGGTTTCATCTAAACCTCAGCTGCAACAATTTAGCTCATGCTCAACATATAAACAACATTAACATTCATCACATATGATAATAAGAGCAAATTCAAACAAAACATGACTGAAAATTTATAAAACAAATGAACCAACAGTTGAGGAACTGGCTAGTCCAGTCCTCTTGGGTGAAGCTCTGGCTAATCCAGCATCAACTCAATGTTGTTACAGTTCTTCAATTTATACCCAAAAGAAAAATTAGGGTTACACAAAAAGTAGCAGTAGACAATTTTTTTGGGTTACTCAACTTACCCATGCCTTGAATTTGTCTCCTCTGTCGAACCCATCTCTCTTCTGCTATTGTCTACTAGATCAACTCCTCGATTTAGGTCTCCTCTTCAACTGTGATGAAACCCTAGTTTCATCTCTCTCTTGATTGTATCACCTAGGGTGTGTGGGTGCTAAGAACGAGAAAGAGAGGCAACTAGGGAATGGGTTTATGGGGTTTTTGGTGATGGACAGGGTATGGAGATGGTGGCGCAGAGGGTGAGGGGTGAAGAGATGGAGTTGCAGAGCTCTGGTCGGGGAGAAAATAGTTTTGGGAGAAAGGGAGAGTTTGGCTCGACTGGTGTAGAAGATATTTGATGATTCGGTGTTGAGCGGTACATCGGAGTCTGATGCACAGCGAACGAACGACGCTGGATGATCAGTTTTGGATGTAATTGAACGACACGATGGGATGAAGCTTGAAGCGACCGTTGGATGATGAGATGCAACGAAACTGACGTCTCAAGATGGGGTTAGGTACTATGGTGTTTGACAGGAGCTTTGGATTTTGATGCACAATGATGAGATGGGCGTTGGATGATGAGATGGATCCAATCTGACGGCTCTCATGGAAATGGGTATGGATAATGGAAATGGATTTGGGTAAGGGTTTTGGGCCTTGGATATGCCAAGCCCATATCTTCTTTAAGAACAATTCTTCCTCTTCAATCCCACTTCTAGTTGATCCGGCTCTTGCAAACATCATTCTTCGCTTCCTCCTAGCGAGAGTCTTTGCCGTTCCTTTGCTCTTTTCGCTCCGTGAGATAACCAGGCTTTATTTAGTACCTAAAAATGCAAAATTAATTAAGAAAAGTATTTATTCTTGAAAACAACGAAAACACAGGATATGGGATAAAATGTAGAATTAATGCACAAAAGATGAGTTAAATGCCAAGAAAAATATATAGAAATATGCACTTTTTAGCACTCATCAATAAGTCTAACTAAGATAAACTTAGTTTCTCTTATCCGGAATCGAATTGGACTAAACAAATCATCCTGTAAAATTTTTCTTTCGTTAAGCCATAAACAATTCATACAAACCAAATAAATCAACTTGCATAATTATTCACCTCAACCGGAAGCAATTGAAACAATATAGACATTTTAGCACCGCAATTGCACCGAAATTTTGTAAGCCTAAACAGTTGATACCTCACAATAAAGTAAAATAACAATAGTTTTTCTTAACTGGAACCAATTGAATCACACACGCATCCATACACACATCATGGAATAAAACATCAATTGTACCTAAATTTTGTTAAGCAAAAGCAATAAATATATGAAATAAAAATCAGGCTTTTCTTAAACAGGAAAAAAATTAACTAACAAGATTGTTACCTCAAATTTCACATCCACTTCTCCAATATGTTTGCATCTTCTTCCAGGGAGAATTGATATCGAAATATCATTATGTTATCATCCTTATGCAAAACAAAAGAATAACAACAACCAACCTGTTAGAACATTGCTCGGTTGAACCCACCAAGTGTTGGTATGTCAAGTTTGGTTGTCATATTTTAGTGAATCAAAACTCATGTTAAGAGTCGCTTGATTATGTACTAGAGTTAAACTTCGTATAGGTTATCTTGAAAGTATTAGGATATGAGACATTACAAGTATTGCGAAGTCTTGAAGATGTGAAGAAGCAAGGAGCTACAACGACAACAATCATCCTTCCACTTGAGGTTAGTGATATTTGAATTGAACTGTATCTTTGAAGTCGTGCATATTGAAAACAAAACTGCGAAGCATGAACACTCTAGATAGACATAGTATTAAGGAATACAATACGAGGTTTATTGCTTAACCATTAAACTTTGTAGATAAGACATCGCCATAATCATTTGAATGCTATTGTGATTATGTATGGGTATGAGGTGAGGATTTCATCCTATGGAACAATGTTTACATGTGTTCTAAGGAAGTAAGTTCATAAACTTGTTTGTGAACCGAAAATGAAATTGCTAGGAGTTATTGGTTTTGTTATTCATTCATATCTTATGAACAACCAATATGTGTGATAGAGTATAACCGCTCACAACTTGTTGTGTTCTTGGTAGAACTATTCACAAAGTCCTGACTTATGTATTGTTATAACTTTTATTAGTAAAACCAATCTTAAGTAATCACCTGGTATGATAGGATTATGTCCGACCTTGGGGAAAGGGAACCGATCCTAGTAAGGGAAAGGGAACCGATCCTTGTAAGGGAAAGCGAATCGATCCTTGTAAAGGGTGCAGTACATCAAAGGTAACCGATCCTTGTATGGGGTGCAACAAGGTTTATAGCAGAAAGGGGAAACAATTCTATGGACATGTGCAACACATATAAGTTAGATACCACATATATGTGGGGAACTGATCCTAGTACCTAGTCAACCGAATCTTTGGGAAGCTAGTGTGACTATGCGTAGTACTCACATGGAGGTAGAACCGAAACTTGTTTTGGTAGAACCGTTAAACCCATGGTTTGTGATTGAGTGTTCTTGATCGATCACATAATTCTTGAAAGTCAGATGAACCAATTCTAAACTTGTTTGGAAGTGTGGAAAATCGGTTTCAAGTTTGTAAGTGTGAAAGAGAACTTACAAAGTAAAGATGTCGAAAAACTTTGAACACGTGTTGTGAATGTTTATTTCTATAATTGTTCAAAGATATTCCTTAACTACTAAGGGAAGAGAATCCCAGGATCAAAACATAAGTAAGTTAAAGAATATTTTAATTAAGGTTATTAATTTCATTTTGTAGGGAAATTACAGAATTAGTAATGTGCATTTACTAATTAAATTTTCCGAGAGATTTCGATCGTTATTTTTGGACAGAGCATTTCCAGGAATTATGGAAACCGAATTTGTGCATTTACTAATATATTCTCAGGAAAATATCTTGAGAATATTTTCGGTTTTGGAAATTCCTTGGTGTCCAAACTTCCTTGTCTATAAATACACGAAGTTTGCCTTTCTAGCAAACTAATCCTTCGTAACAACAAATTTACTTTTTTCTTGTTGTTACTGGTGTAGCCGCCTATCGGAGAGGAGAGTAATCTAATTAGGTGAAACTAGATAATTGCGGTTTATCTTTGCTTTCGATTGATTTGATTGACTAACGGTGGTTGAAATATGATTGACCTAGTTTGTTTATTCTTGAGAATATTCTCTTCTGATATAAGATTCACTCAAACTAGTTCAGAGTTTCGACAGGGATCTTTAGAATGTTGTTAGTTCTAAAGACGATCTTGTGATAATCCATTGTTAACAGACTCCGCTCTGTGCATGATTGATCACAAGAGATTCAATTGATTGTGTGCAGGTTTTTATTGAAGATTTAAGAAGATTTGAAGACAAAGAAGATATTGAAGATCTGACTTGGGTTTTACAATCTTTGGTGTGCACTATACTTGTTTCGGTAAAATAGGATCCAATTAATAATCGGTTTATCCTTGTGGTAAATTGGATTGATTAATTGAGTATATTGGCGTCAAAAAGGTTCTTCGGATTAAAGGTGTTGTTGGCTTAATCTTAATCGATTACCTTTGGGTGATTGAACATAAGATAGACCTAGACCTGACGAAGGAGTTTATGTTGAGATAAACGGAAGAGCCTTTGTCCGACTCATGTCACTTGGTTGAATAGAGTTGATACCAAACAGATTTCTTGTTCCTTTACTGTTTGAAATACGAACCAAAGGGAATGATCCCAGTACGTGAATTATTTATAAGTTGGAGGCGTGGGAATACAGACGGAACTAGGTGAACTATAGGGTTAGTTACTTGGTCTCAACTATACGAAGTTAGTGTAATTTTGTGTAGCGGCTTAATCATGAGAGTATTCAATTCTATACTAGGTCCCGAGGTTTTTCTGCATTTGCATTTTTCCTCGTCAACAAAATCTTGGTGTGTCATTTACTTTTATTTTCCGCATTATAATTGTTTTATTATAATTAAAGTACATTACACAAACATTAATTCCTATTTACTTTATAAGCAATCGTATTGTGTTTGGTTAAGTCCGAACCTTTGTATCAAGTAAACATACTTCGTTTTTATATTATCTCGATCTCGTATCCATAGACGATCACACGAAGTGTGAACCGATTAGTTATATTGTATCGACTCAGTCCGTAGACAATCACTTTCGGAGAAATGACTTATAGGTAGGAAAAGTTTTAGCTTGACGTATATTTAGGTACCCTCGCCTTTTCAATTGGTATCAGAGCAGGCAAACACGAAAAGATCTAATAATCTGTGTTTGGTGCGATCCAACCTATAAGAATGAATCTAATGAGTGATTCAGTTAACGTAAGTCAAGATAATGAGAACAAGATCTCAAGGAAAACAAATGGAAATTGGTGTCGAAAGTCTTTTCGAAAATCAAAGAAAAAGTCTATGACTAATAATTTGATTACGAATCAGGTTCCTGATCAAAAAGGGGTGAGTTCTAAACTCAAGAAACATGGTTTGGACTCGTGTCCAATTCCTTCTGAGAAATCTTCTGAAAAGGGATTCGATTCACTCGTTTTCCCGAGTTCTGAATTTGCTAAAATGATGGAAAGCTTTTTCAAACATATTGAAAAAAAATCAGAAAAGGGGAAATCCATTGACAATCTAGATGATGTCCTAGAACTTATTATTCAAATGAATGTAAGAATATGTGAAGGAAAGCGAGAAACACTTAGTCTTCAAAATAATCTGATAGATTATGAGGAACAAAAATTGGCTTTATGCAATGAAGTTCGTCAACAGACTATGGAGTGTGAAAACCTTACTCATTCGCTGGAACACTCACAGATAAAGAATAAGGCCCTGATTGAGAATCTTCTTACAGTAACATGCCAAGAGATATATATGAACAAGTGTCATTAAAGATTTTTCGTGGGGTTGTAGTAATGAGGTTCAAACTCTCGGACTTGTGAAGGATAATTTTTTTAGAAAATAAATATATATACAAATATATTGACAAATTGGTAGAGAGTTACTGGGACTAAGGACTTGTCCAATTCTCATGCATATGGTACATTTTATTTATCCTTAACAATTATAGCTCAAAACATAAAATGTACGGACTCTTATTTTACCAATATAGATTCTCAGAATATTAGTTATAAATCGTAAGCATGTGACATCAAACATTTAAGCAAGCATGCCGCATCAAATAAAATGATAACTAATTAATCAAAATCATTTTTTCAATTTTAAATCAATGCAAAAGTCATAAAAAGAATAAATTAAATTTACCAGACTGACGAAAATCGCCTCCTCCGTTGTCCCAATGTTGGGTTTAGCTCATCATGGTGAAATACCTCTCAAAATATTTTATTAAGCTCAATTCGTATTTACAAGAAGAGAAAACAATGAAACAGGAAATCTGCAACAGCGCATATGCGTTACAGACCGACTGTTTCAAGTCTCAACTGTTATGCTGAAGATAATCGTTACAAATCTGAAGATAAATGTTGCAAACGAGGATGAAGAAACTGTTACAATGAAGATAAACGTTGCAATCCAGTTGAAGAAACTGTTACGACGGATGAATAAACCGTCGTCGTTTCCCTGTTCTTCACGAGCAGCAGGAGCAGCAGCAACAGAGTTCTGAAAACTCTTGATTCACGCTTCCTGAGCTCTCCTCTCGACCCCAAACTCTCGACAACCCTTCCAGGACTCATGTAGCTACTATTTATACATTTTAGGCGCATCAAATCTCTCCATTAATTCCTCAAAATCTTCACAGTAAAGGAAAATTATTCTTGGGAATAATTTCCTATTTTCTTTCTATGCATGCGTTAATTGTCTTGAAAATTTCCACAATATGTTGATACGTAACCTAGGAGAATATCTGCACTTAATTTCCACAACCCATGCAGCATCTTCACGTAATTTTCTTTCCAAGTTTAACCGATATCTCTTCTTTCCTGTTTTAATCGAGAATCGATTATCTGTCAAAATTTGATCGATCCCAACCACCAAAATATCTTCTTAATTACATATCACATATACCCATTAAGTTTCAGCGATTTAATCACCTTAAAACACCTTCAAAAATCGATTGGCAAATCTGCCAGTACATAAAGAAATTTTCCCGCCAAATATTATTTTCAAATTCTGGGAAGAAAGTGACCTCCCCCTAATCCATCCCTGGGGTCCCTTTAGCAATTGGGGTGGAATTAGTAATTTTTCTGGATTCCTCGGGCACATTTCTGGGACGCTTCCGGTGCATTTCTGGGGTGCCTTTAGTACTCTATCCTGGGGTATAAAACACCACTTTTTGAGCCAATATCGCCGCAAGAGCTTATTTCTCTAAAAACATCTACAAGAACACAAAATAACACAATAAGTACTTAATCGAGTCTAACAATACAGAAAATTGAGAACAAAATAGACACATAAATGCGTCTATCAAATACCCCCAAACTTATTATTTGCTAGTCCTCGAGCAAATTTATTCTAGAAAGGAAAATCATTTGAACCCCTAGGTGGCCCTAGTGGCGGAGTGTTGTCTCCGGAGGGTTTACCAGAGGTGTACCCACAAAACCAATACTCCAGACCCTAGCTATCTACGCAGAACCTTGGAAAGCACTAAAGAACCTCCTTGGTTGGCATACAATTATGACTCTAAGAGGAAGAACCCTGATGCGAAATTCCAATTGTTGTACACGAGTTTGCACTCAAGCATACTAAAATTCATATAAGTGACAGAGCTCTACTAAGATAGTTTCACGATGGACATCATACTCGGAGTCAGACTAATCACATGAAAAGATTAAGAAGATGGAAAAAGAAAAATGTAGATGGTTGAAAAGCGAACGGTGTTTCCCATATCTGTCTGAAGGCCTCTGCCAAGATGAACCTAACCTAAATGACTGAGATACCGGTCTGACTAATATTAACACACTGGCATATACAAGGGAACCAGTGGTCAATAACTTAAATCTAGATCAACAAACTGGCAAATACAAGGGAACCAGCAGTTGACTACACATAACAATAACCATTTTTTTTTAACTTAACGGCATGAATAGATCTTTTTGATCCAAGCGCATGCTTCTTGTCAGCAGATTACACGATAGTTCCCACGGGTCCTGCATTCCACGCTTGCTTAGGCGACGGAAACAGGGAGAACACACGCATATTGCTATCCAAGTGTTAATACTTATTCCGATTGGTCTAACTGGTCCGGTCTTTTTTTTTTTTTTTTGGTAACTCAGTCACTCTAATTCACCCTAGCAGTGGTAACAACTTGAATCGTGTGCCCCACCAAATCACTTGAAATAAAAGAAAACTGAAAATAGAAAGTGAAAAGGACTCGACGAGATATGGCGAAACTATCATGTTATTTCTAACACCTGAGCTCTGTGCTTTTATGAATAGACTCTATAGATGTTTCCATCTAGTCAGATTGGTTCCTCAACTCCTACAACCAAAATGCTTCCATCCACTTAGATTGGTTAGTGTCATCCTAAATACGCATAAATTTCTAGGCTCTGGAGTTTATTTATTCATACTGCAACTAAAAAGTTTCTCCCATACCCCCAAACTTAAATCTAACATTGTCCTCAATGTTTAAAAGATGAAATTAAAAGCATGAACAAGGAGAAACTGTTACCATTTGAAGCAAAAGAGATAAGGAAAGATATTACCGTGTTGCATGAGATTGGGTTACCTCCCAAGAAGTGCTAAGTTTAAAGTCTTCAGCCAGACATCGGAAAGGATTAGTCTACTCGAACCATAAAGTAACAGTCGAAATAACTGTGGGTCTTCAAAACAAAATAGAGCTGACCAAAGGAAACTACAATAACCCAAGAAAGTGAACAAGGATAACATGCCCTTATCTAGTTTCCTGATTAAGATATTTATATCTAATTGTGGTTCAGGTTCAGGTTCTATGAAAGGGTCTAAATAAAATATTTTCCTCGGATGCATTTCCTCATAGGTTGGATCCAAATTATTAGGTCCCAGAGTCTGGAAAAACTCAAATAAGAACTTAGAATCACAAAATAATAATAACCTAAATAACTGAGGATCCTCTAAGTCAATCAGGTTTGACTTACATAATTGACCACAGTGAGAGTAGTGGTCATTCTTAAGCAAATGTGTCGATTCTAATTTCCTAAAGCATTTAGGTCTAGTCTCACAACTTAATATTCGACACATTTGGAATATAAACGTTCCCACAGTTGGAAGAAAACTATTTGGTGGGAAAACAAAGTCAATCTGGGGATCATAGCCTGGGAAAACCACATCAACCAGAGGATGGGTTTCTAACGACTGAACTCCTTCATGGACATCATTAGGCTCGGGAAAACGAGTATGAAGGTAATCTTGTAAAATGGTCGAGGCACAGATATCAAGTCCTAAGTGTAGGGACTTTCTGAGAGTTAAAGGTAAGGCACTAGGGAAGTGATAATCACCCCCAAACTTAGAGTTTTCAGTCTCTCTAGATAGACCTCTAATTATTTCTTGAATTTCCGTATCTTCAGATTCCTTAAAATATTCAAGAGATTCTTCTAAGTTATTATCAGGTAGTGCATCTTTACTCATCTCTACGGGTCTATCTTCTTCTTCCAAGACTATTGTTTCTAAGTCGCTAGACTCTAAAACAGTATTTTCGAAATGAACCCGTTCCTCTAAACCACTATCGGCTTCGTAATCAAAAGGAAAAACTACATCGTCTAAAACGGTGGTATCCCTAATCAAATCCTCGTCCTTTTGAATAGGTGAATAATCATAAAAATTATTTGGATTTGAACTAGAAATAATATAATCACTATACAGCTCAATTGGATTCCTAGACTCCTGATCACTATGCCTACATATTTCAGATTCTTCATTACTGCTATCCTCATCATCATAGTACGAAGATGATTGAACCTTATCTAAATAAGTAGTGTATTTTATTCTAACCTCGTCCTCTAAATTAGGCAAATATTCACTATTTACATCAAGGGTAAAATTGGAAACACTATTTTGGAAATTTAGATCTTTTAGATAAGTTCTATTCTGGGTCTCTAACAAAAGCTTTTGGGCCGACTCACATGAATTCCTGACGTAATCGTGTATAGAAGGTCCACTCATGGGTGCATTTTGTTTATTAATTTCTAACACAAACCTATTTGTATTCTCAGTTAATTGTTTGAGAGACTCTTCTAGAGGAAGAACAGGTACAAAAGGATCATAATAGGGACTAGTTTTCAATAGTTTGATTGTATCCTCTAGAGACGAAGAACTAGTACTATAATCTTCTTGCTCGTAAGACTGATGCATGTGTGGATAGTAATTGGGCTCACCAGGGTATGACCCATATCCTTCCAAAGGATGGCGCTCCCAACCACTATTCCCAACATGGTCATAAAAAGGATGATGTCCATATTCAAATTCAGGTCGATACTCATTGTATTGGCTTCTATCATACCAGTTCGACATTCTTAATTGCAAAGGAATTCTACACAATCACAAACAAGGATGACTCGACCAAATCAAACCTATAGAATCTAGCAAACAAAAAGCATGATGGCTCCACTTAGATTGTTTTCTAGACCAGCTTCTATTCCTTCGAAAAGGAATTCGTTACAATTTGAGCACACCACTCTGGAATCAATCCGATCTAATGTAAGTTGAATCGAGGCGAGGGAAGCTCAGTGGAGATTTATACCCAAGGCCTCACCGCTATCACAAGGCGGCGCAGTCACGCATTCAACTCACATAAACCATCATGAACTTTGAGGTGTGCTTAAAGAGCAACCAATATTTTTCGAACGAGTTTCCTATTAAGCTCGTTACCCTATCGGTCTCGTTCTATTCCAAATTTTAAAGCTTAGGTTCGCGTTTGGTTTCGTTTACCTAAGGCAGGCAAGAAGGGAGCGGTGATGAAATCCGAACCCTTATCTTGTATTGGCCAGGCCTTGCCCTTTACTAGGAATATAAAACAGTCCAAATTCGTCCTCAATCAATGAATCACCTTAAGGAATACAGTAACTCGCTTACAGGATATTCGCGAGTGTTTCGATTGGACTTACCTCCCGTACCAGACGGGGGATGAACCGTTGTCGTCGACTCGGGCCACGACTCCTATGCCGTGTGCGAACCCGAGGGGCCGAGACGATATAGTAATCGTCGTCCTTCCCTGCACACAGTTTATATAATTTTTTATTTTTTTAATAATACCCTTCCGTAGGGTTAAAAAAAAAGTCCAATTGTTTAAAGTCCAAAGTCCAAAAAAAATAAAATTACAGTTTTCCTCACACACTCTAAAAAAAATTAAAAATTAAAAATTAAATCCTAAAATTGTCCTTTTTTCTTCTCTTGTCGCTTTTCGCTTTAAGCTTTTTGTTCCCAAGTCCTTAGTATTCCACTTCGAACCTGTAAATCAAAGACAAAAAAAGAAACGTAAAAAGGAACAAATAAAATAATAAAAACCTAAAAATTCTACCTAAGCACAAATCCGCGTCGGCGGCGCCAAAATGATTATAAATTTTTCGTGAGGTTGTAGTAATGAGGTTCAAACTCTCGGACTTGTGAAGGATAATGTTTTTAGAAAATAAATATATATACAAATATATTGACAAATTGGTAGAGAGTTACTGGGACTAAGGACTTGGCCAATTCTCATGCATATGGTACACTTTATTTATCCTTAACAATTATCGCTCAAAACATAAAATGTACGGACTCTTATTTTACCAATATAGATTCTCAGAATATTAGTTATAAATCGTAAGCATGTGACATCAAACATTTAAGCAAGCATGCCGCATCAAATAAAATGATAACTAATTAATCAAAATCATTTTTTCAATTTTAAATCAATGCAAAAGTCATAAAAAGAATAAATTAAATTTACCAGACTGACGAAAATCGCCTCCTCCGTTGTCCCAATGTTGGGTTTAGCTCATCATGGTGAAATACCTCTCAAAATATTTTATTAAGCTCAATTCGTATTTACAAGAAGAGAAAACAATGAAACAGGAAATTTGCAACAGCGCATATGCGTTACAGACCGACTGTTTCAAGTCTCAACTGTTATGCTGAAGATAATCGTTACAGATCTGAAGATAAATGTTGCAAACGAGGATGAAGAAACTGTTACAATGAAGATAAACGTCGCAATCCAGTTGAAGAAACTGTTACGACGGATGAATAAACCGTCGCCGTTTCCCTGTTCTTCACGAGCAGCAGAAGCAGCAGCAACAGAGTTCTGAAAACTCTTGATTCACGCCTCCTGAGCTCTCCTCTCGACCCCAAACTCTCGACAACCCTTCCAGGACTCATGTAGCTACTATTTATACATTTTAGGCGCATCAAATCTCTCCATTAATTCCTCAAAATCTTCACAATAAAGGAAAATTATTCTTGGGAATAATTTCCTATTTTCTTTCTATGCATGCGTTAATTGTCTTGAAAATTTCCACAATATGTTGATACGCAACCTAGGAGAATATCTGCACTTAATTTCCACAACCCATGCAGCATCTTCACGTAATTTTCTTTCCAAGTTTAACCGGTATCTCTTCTTTCCTGTTTTAATCGAGAATTGATTATCTGGCAAAATTTGATCGATCCCAACCACCAAAATATCTTCTTATATACATATCACATATACCCATTAAGTTTCAGCGATTTAATCACCTTAAAACACCTTCAAAAATCGATTGGCAAATCTTCCAGTACATAAAGAAATTTTCCCGCCAAATATTATTTTCAAATTCTGGGAAGAAAATGACCTCCCCCTAATCCATCCCTGGGGTCCCTTTAGCAATTGGGGTGGAATTAGTAATTTTTCTGGATTCCTCGGGCACATTTCTGGGACGCTTCCGGTGCATTTCTGGGGTGCCTTTAGTACTCTATCCTGGGGTGTAAAACACCACTTTTTGAGCCAATATCGCCGCAAGAGCTTATTTCTCTAAAAACATCTACAAGAACACAAAATAACACAATAAGTACTTAATCGAGTCTAACAATACAGAAAATTGAGAACAAAATAGACACATAAATGCGTCTATCAAAGTGTTTAGAAAAATATTTCCAACGAGGAATGAAAACCTTAAGAGGACATATAGAACGTCTTGAACAAGAGACGTTAGCAAACTGTCGACTGGAAGATCTAGACGAAACGGGTTCAAGTTCAAGGAACATACCATCCTGGGCGCAAAATGTAATTAAGGCTATTGTATCTCACAATTCCCTTAACACAAAGGATGGGTTCAGAACCCACGAAGAAGAACATGATTATGTTCAAAAGGGAGAAAGATCTCCTCCTTAAGTGTATGATTAGGATTATCCTCATCCGAGTGATTAACCGCATTGGAGTGTGCATCCTTACCTTGCCCAATCCTCGGATCTAAGGAAGCACACATACCTGGGCAGCTCGTATCCAACTAATATCTCTTATTCAACATAGAGAGATTACACAATCTACCTTAAAGATATTAATCATCTGTTTGGTAGAAAGGTTGTCTTATAAAAACTTGTGTAAAAAGGATAAGCTAGTATCTATTGATACCCATTTTTGGAGAAATCTCTTTAAAAAAAAATTGTGCTGTTGTAACACATTAGATGCGAAAATCTTTTTTAAATCTTGTCAGAATTATTTATTTAAGGATGATATCTAAGTAAGGAATGTGTTAAAGGTATTCCTTGTATTAGTACTCAAAGTGTCAGAGAACTTATACAAAAGAATGAACTCTCAAACCAGATCTCAAGCACAACTCTGAAAGCCTTGAGTGGAATGACTTCTAAGGAAAATTTACATCTTGATAACACCTTCAAGAAATCTGGTTGTGAAAACATCGATAATGAAAAAGATGATATGACTCATCTCCTTGTCCAAAACAGTTTGGATGCTAAGGTTGATATTATCAATCTTCGACAAGTCCTCCTCAGTACCATCGAAACTCATCACAGACAGGCAGCATTACTAAGAACTGTTATCCGTAACCAAAGGAAACTGATTAAAATTGGAATCGGTAATAGGGAGTATGCAAGAAATATTAATCGGAAGGTTAATGCTTTAGCCTGTGAACATAACCAAGGTACTGTGTGCAGAATCCGAGATATCAGTCGAGATGTTGTTGATGAAGATCCTGAAAATTTTGAGGAAATCGAGGATGACCTTTGAAAAACTCCTGTCAGAAGGTCATTAGAGATTAACTTATTTGTTGTATTACTTAATCCAGTATAATAAACATCAATTTGTGGTTTCTTTCATTGATTGTACTGGTCTATTATGAATAAAACTATAATGAATAAAATTATTTGATTAGTAATTTTTCTTGTGATAGTTTTCGGTTTACATAGCTTGTGCTTAATTGCTTTTATCTTATTGCTATGTATGTTTATGAGATGTATGTTTTCGGTTTTACTACCTTAATATTTAATCTCATATATTGTGAACCCTTATAGTTTGGGTAGCTTTTTGATATAGCGGGATTAACTTCTAGCCCATGTTGGTAGGCTTTATCAAAGGATCATGAGGGGTTATGATAGAAACAATAGGTGAAAAAGTCACAATATGTTGAATCGTTAGGTTTAGCATAAAAGCATATGTGTTTCGGGGTTCTCAACTTTTGCTTGCAATAGTTAAAACCCGGTTTTCAACCTTTCTCTGGTAAAGGTTGGTTGTTGTTATTCTTTTGTATTGCATAAGGATGACAACATAATGATATTTCGATATCCATTATCCCTGGTAGAAGATGCAAACAAATTGGAGAAGTGGTTGAGGTAACAATCTTGTTAGTTAATTTTTTTCCTGTTTAAGAAAATCCTGATTTTATTTCATATATTTATTGATTTTTCTTGACAAAATTTCGGTACAATTGATGTTTTATTCCATTATTTGTGTTTGGATGTGTGTGTGATTGAATTGGTTCCGGTTAAGAAAAACTATTGTTATCTTGCTTTATTGTGTGGTATCAATTGTTTAGGCTTACAAAAATTCGATGCAATTGCGGTGCTTTAATGTCTATTGAGGTGAATAATTACGCAAGTTGATTTATTTGGTTTGTGTGAATTGTTTATGGCTTAATGAAAGAAAAGGTTTACGGGATGAATTTTTTAGTCCACTTTGATTCTGGATAAGAGAAACTAATTTAATTCTGATCTTAGTTAGACTTATCAAAGTGGAGGTTTCGGTTATTCAAGTCTAATCGAATGCCTTAACAAGAAATGCTAGTTAACTAACCTAGTACTTGTCTTTTTTTCAAATTTAAAAGTCTAAGTTATATGGATAATTAGAACCTGATGAGAAAAATAGAGTTATCTTTATTTTGGTCTTATCGAACAAGTGATTGTATTTGTACAATCGGTTTAGCAAAGGAACTAAGGTGCTTAGTTGATTTTTGGTTTGCTAAACTATTAGGGAAAATTGCTTCGGGAAATTGCTTCTTTGGTAACATATCAAAACAAATTACTTTGTAGTTTCGGTTTTGATATTGGTTATCAAAAATGGTGTGTGGAACCCTCGTGCTTAACTCTATAGGTTGCAATTATATTTTGAGATTTGTAAGATTCTTTCGGTTTGTCCTTTATTTTTTCGTTTCTTTGTCATTTTGTGACAAAAGAGGGGAGAAATATATGGATTAAACAAGTGATACTGGTATGGATTTATTTTGATTGGTATCACTAAGGGAAAGTACATTGGTGCTTAAACGTTTATCTAACGAAAGAGTGAAAGCATAGACTAAGGGGGATTAACATATCATACACTTGTAGTTATATGGAGTACAAAAGAAATAACAAAGACGTGCGGATTGATAAAATTTACCTATCTTACCTTTAGGGGGAGTATTAGCTTTTTTATTATAATGTCAACAACGGCATTTAAGGATTAAATGTATACAGGTTATTGTGTTGTTGAATTCGGGAATCAAGCGTATGTGTAATGAATTCTTGCAATTTGTTTATCCATATGATGTAAGAGTTTTGTCACTAAAATTGAAAAAGGGGGAGATTGTTAGAGAAAGCTCGGTTGAACCCACCAAGCGTTGGTATGTCAAGTTTGGTTGTCATATTTTAGTGAGCCTAAACTCATTTAAGAGTCGCTTGATTATGTACTAGAGTCAACTTCGTATAGGTTAGCTTGAAAGTATTAGGATATGAGACATTACAAGTATTGCGAAGACTTGAAGAAGTGAAGAACTAAGGAGCTACAACGACAACATCATCCCTAACGTATTTGAGGTTAGTGATATTTGACTTGAACTGTTTCATTCCCTAACGTGTCTTTCAAGTCGTGCATATTGAAAACAAAAATGTGAAGCATGAATGATTATACTCTAGTTAGACATAGTATTAAGGAATACATTACGAGGTTTATTGCTTAACCATTAAACTTTGTAGATAAGACATCGACATAATCGTTTGAATGCTATTGTGATTATGTATGGGTATAAGGTGAAGATTTCATCCCAGTGTTTGTGGGTGAAAACTGTTTTTGCTGGTTTTGGTAAATTTGGGTGTGTGGATGAGAAACGAATCTAGACCCTAAACAAATGCACTGCATGGGAGTACTTTAGATTCGAGAGATCAATCTGTACAATCCTGGCCTAAACCAAGAAATGGTCGTTCCAGGCTTGCTTCGGCCACAAAGTGAAGGAGAAGGGTTGGTCTTAGGGAGGGAAGCGAAGAAGGTGTTGAGACCAGAATGGTTAATTCTGAAGGCGTGGCTGTTTTATGACTTGTATCAGAAGGTGGAACTGTCTTGCGGAATGAAAGCTATCAGTTCTTTGGTGATTTCTGGATACTATGTTGTTGTTCTGACCAAAACTTGTTGTTTGGTAGAAATAGGTGAAACCTATTTATACAAGTCATAATTGAAAGCACCATGGTTTCATAGGAAGTGGGAGTGACTGAGTGATAGAAGAGTGGAGCAATGTGTAACCGCCAGAAACCACATTTCCATGATGAAGAAAACGGGTTTGTTTTCACCCATTACTTCTTGCCACCACTAAATGCCCTGTTTCCCGACACTTTCTTATAATGGGTGTGTTGCACGCCGCACGCTGTAAACCGCCAGACCAATACCCTGATAAGTATCCCCCGGTTTGTGACATGTTTGATGTCTCCACTGTTTTCGTGGAAAACGTGTAGCAGTCTTCTACGTGTGGAAAGTCAAAGTCAAGAGAATTTCCACAGGAAAATAGCATGTGGTGCCATTTGACTTGTCTAGGCGGGTTTCCTAAAACTTTCCACATGCCCGTCAATTTCATGGCGAATTTGGACGGCTAAGATTGCATCTTATGAGAAAGGGTGGCCATTGATTATGGCCACAACCTGTTGGCTCCTGTCAATAGCACAATGGCGCCATTGATACATGCCAATGGAGTAGTGGCACTTTTAGCGCATGCCAGTGGCATGGTTGGCATGGTCAGCGCATGCCAATGGCACGATGGGGCGAGTGGCGCCTGGCGTAGCCATGGCCGCCAGATTTAGCACATTGGTGGTAGACTCAAATGTGGTGTGGCAACATCAGTTCCAGTAGCCACATCGATCCCAATGTTCTGTAGAACATTGTTTGGCTTGGTTGGCGTAGCAACTTTTCCTAAATTAGGGTTTGGCATGCCGAAACCCTAATTAGCACATGCGGCATGCGGCATGTGACCATGGCACAACGATGTTTTGTGCAAACGATGCCAGAGCCGCTCCAAAGGAACCATAGCCAGGCCATCACGTGGAAACGGCCTCAAGAGCAAGTATTGCCACGAGTGGCTATGGTGTGGCGCCTTTATTAGGGTTTCCTAAGTCCGCACGGCTCGTGGCATGTTATGGGGCCCGGGGTGGCATAATTTTTCCACGACTGGAAATTAGGGTTTCATCCATAGCCACTAAAGAAAGATCGTGATTATGGCTAGAATAACCACGTTGAAGTTCGTTATGGCGTTGGCCACAAACAGAAAGTGGGTTGGCACGTAGGTGCGCTATTCATGGCGCGTTGGCACGTTTGGCGTGCAACTGCGGCGAGGTAGCACGTTTGGCATGAGGCTTGGCATGCTTGGCATGCCGTTAGCAAGCCATTGGCGCAGTCTTTGTGAAGCCAACTTGGCATGGTGACCACTTGACGCAATTCCACCTCTTTTAATATTGTGGCAGGTTTAGAGCAACCTGATTGGTCAATAAAAAGAGAGGGCCGTCCAAGCACGGGCGTGGCCACACTTCTGGTGCGGGTGGCTGATTTAACGCGACCTGATTGGTCGATGGGGAATATGGTCGACAAGTATGGGCCCAGCCACAACTGATGGGAGTGTGGCAGGTTTAAAGCGACTTGATTGGTCGACAGGGAATAAGGGCCGGTTTGGGAAACATGGGGTGTGCCTACTTAAAAGTGGCGCCGGCTGGCCTGTGGAGTGGACACACCTTCTTTTGTTGCTTCTCCTTCTCCGCGGCTCCTTTATTCCTTGCTTTCTGGTGTTTGGTAGGACTTTGCCCCTACTAATCCACGACGGATTAATTTCCTAGTTCGCCTAGGCTTAATTTCGACAGGCAAGGTCTAATATATTGCGCAGGGCGCAAAACCCTAATTTCTGCAAATTAATCAGGGTAATATTTGAATCTTGTGAATTATCACAAAATTGATTGAATTCTATTTTTTGACACAAAGTTCTTTAAGTAGTTTATTGCCAGAGAGTCGTATGCTTTCTGATTGAGTACTTTTATGCAAGGACCTTAACCTCGATACTTGGAAATCCGCGCTACTCTGCTGCGAGTGAACACAAATCGTCATGCCATATCAATATTAAGGGTTCAGTCGGGGAACATAACATATAAAAAATATTCGGAAGGCTCCGGCATTAGTGAGTAATGCATCTAGGAGCTTATATACTCATTAGTCTCTATACTAGTGAATAATTCATCTAGGATCTTGAGTTTCAATATAATGTGAAGAGAGACATAGGCACTCATCATATTTTGATATATTCTCCAAATTCCCTGTGGAATATAGACATATCAATGTCTACTACATCTGATGCCGGGTCAGGTAGATATACTTTTACATTTTTCTCCCTATACTACAAACCACCATCAACATTAAGTCCCCTGCTTAGCACGTAACAGTGGCATTGTTGCGGGGTAAGCATGAGATGGTGACAGTCAAGGATAACAAATCGAAAGGGAAAGACATGAAGAGGTTACCAGGAAAAAATCTGACTGACCTTTGGAAAGAGGCATGAACAGTCCGTGATCTTTGTGTCAACGCGCCTCTGGATTGGCCACATAGTACTAGTGTTATGGAGTGTTGGCGCTTGGCGTACCTCTGGCTTTGCTACGGCACTGGCGCTTGGAGTACTTCTGGATTGGCCACAGGGTGTTGATGCTATGGAGCGTTAGCGTACTTCTAGTTTGGCTACATGATGCTGGTGCTGTAGAGCGTTACAAGTCTGAGTGGCTGGTGATCTTGGCACACTGCTAGTTAGGTCGTGGAGCGGCGATCTTCCTGCGCTGCTTGTTCAGCTATAGATCGGTGATCTTGGCGCACCACTTGTTCAGCTATGGAGCATGAGTGTGGTACGCCCAGTCATCTATTCCCAGTCATAGAGTAAAAAGGAATCCTTCTTCTATTCAAACTCTAGAAACTCCGTTCGTATGAAAAGGGGTATCGACCCTCTTCTGTTTTTGTTGCTCGTCCGGCTCCGTGCTTTTGTCTGCAGAGTCTGGCCCCACTTCGTCATTTTTTAGCGGTGGTGGATCTATCATTAACGGAAACAAAGCAATCTCTAATAGTTATAATCAGCAGCAACGCGATCCAAGAGAACTCAAGGTAGGTGCTCTCTCCCATATAGCCACCCAACAATACCATTTATCTTCTCAAGAATGTATAATAAGGTTTTGACTCCAGAAGAATGAGTATCTAACCTCTATAGTGGATGTCAAAATTTACAAAACTCCATTGCACTCTTGGGATGGATGGATGAAATATATGCTCGGAAATGTTCATGTCAGGGATTATCTTGGATATTGTGATTGCGTTGTTGGTCTATATTTTGACTTTCGGTTATTTGGTGCCTGGACTTTCTGATTACGATGATGATATGTTGTGGATGCTTGTATGGTCGAAATCTTTCGGAGCCATTGAGTTGAGAGGCGTTCCGTTGCCGATGTGATGCTATCAAGTCTTCAAGGACTTCGTTCCAAGCGACATCCTTCGAACCATCTTCTGAATCTTGAACTATTGTATGGAATGAGATGCGATGAGAAGTCCCCAGTTATACTTCTGTTAGATCCGATGGCATGGCCGTATATGTGAATGTATCTATGTGGCGTGCTTTTGGAGTCTTTGATGCAAGTGTATGGCTTCATGTCGAGAAATTCCTGCGGCTCGTAAAGCTTCGACAGTGATGATGTTGAAATCAGAAATAACCTGGATGATGGAATAAAGGCATCCCATGCTGGTAGTCCCCATGTGTAATTATCCTGAGCCTATTTTCTCGCGGAAGATGTTCTTCTACTACATCCACTGGTAAGGTGGTGACTGCGTTTAAACTTCTAAACCTGAAGGAGGCTTCAGTCCCCAAGTGTAGCCTACTTTAATTGCATCTCCCTGAATCCATGCCTATGGGATTTGATACAATCCTATTGTACTCTCCTGGATGTGATGTCGGGATACTTGGAACATCACATGGACGAAACATTCTGGATAACGAAGAGGTAAAAGTGAGAGAGTTATGTCATTAATCGTGGATCCCTCTATCTTTTCAAGAAAAATGTTTCAGCCGCGTATCTGGAGTTATCTCATGAATGCTTGATTGTTGTCGGGGATGGACCGCGATGAGCAGTCCCCGGTCGCACCTCTCTTCGGTTACTGAAGTTGTATTCTCTGAGTAGGCTTGGGATCCTTCGTGGGCCTCTTAAAGTGTTGCAGGCGCCTTCTAGACGGAGAGGTGACGACATCCTTATGTTACACCTTTGAAGAGTAGATGACCTTGACGTGGATTAAGTTCTAGCCCTAGTAGGTAGGCTTTATCAAAGGATTATGAGGGGTTTTAATAGAGACAGTATTTGAAAAAGTCACAATATTTTGAATCGGTTTTGGTTTAGCATAAAAGCATATGTGTTTCGACGGTTTTCAACTTTTGCTTGCAAATGTTAAAACTTGTTTTCAACCTTTCTCTGGTAAAGGTTGAGGTGTGTTGTTATTCTTTTTTTATGCATAAGGATGACAACGTGGTGATATTTCGATATCCTCCCTGGACGAAGATACTATCATATTGGAGAAGTAGATACGAAATTTGAGGTAACAATCTTGTTAGTTAATTGTTTTCCTGTTTAAGAAAAGCCTGAGTTTATATTATATATATTTGTTGCTTTTGCTTAACAAAATTTAGGTTCAATTGATATTTATTCCATGATGTGTGTGTGGATGTGTGTTTCAATTGGTTCCTGTTAAGAAAAACTATTGTTATCCTGCTTTATTGTGCGGTATCAATCGTTTAGGCTTACGAAATTTCGGTACAATTGATGTGTGTGTGATTCAATTGGTTCCGGTTAAGAAAAACTATAGTTATCTTGCTTTTATGGTATCAATTGTTTAGGCTTACAAAATTACGGTTCCATTGCGGTGCTTTAATGTCTATGTTGTTTCAATTGCTTCCGGTTGAGGTGAATAATTATGCAAGTTGATTTATTTTGGTTTGTATGAATTATTTATGGCTTAACGAAATAATATGTGTACGGGATGAGTTGTTTAATCCAATTCGATTCCGGATAAGAAACTAAGTTAATTCTGATCTTAGTTTGTCTTATCAAAGTGAGGTTTCGGTTATTCAAGTCTAATCGAATGCCTAAACAATTAATGCTAGTTAACTAACCTAGTGTTTGGCTTGTTTAAAATTTAAAGGTCTAAGTTTATGGATAATTAGAAGCTGATGAGAAAATGGAGTTTATCTTTATTTTGGTCTTATCGAATTAAGCGGTTGTTTTTAAATAATTGTTTTAGCAAAGGGACTAATGTGATTAGTTGTTTTTGGTTTTCTAAACTAAATGGGAAAAATTGTTTCCTTGGTAACATATCAAAATAAGACTACTTGTAGTTTCGATTTTGATAGTGGTTATCAGAACATGATGTGTGGAACCCTCGTGCCTAACTCTACAGGTTTGCAAGTCTATTATGAGATTTGTAAGATTCTTTTCGTGTTGTCCTTTATTTTTTCGTTTCTTTGTCATTTTTGTGACAAAAAGGGGGAGAAATATATGGAGTAAACAGGTGGTGCTGGTATTTATTTTATATTGATTGGCATCGCTAGGGAAAAGAACATTGGTACTTGAATGTTTTATCTAACGAAAGAGTGAAAGCACAAACAAAGGGGGATTAACATGTCATATAGATTGGTATAACAAAGACGTGCGGATTGAATATCTACCTATCTTCCTTAGAGGAGTATTTTTTTTGTTATTATAATGTCAACAGCGGCATTTTGAAGGATTGAATGTAAGCAGTTTTACTATGTTATTGAATCGGGAATCAAGCGGGGTGTAATGAATTTTTGTAATTTGTTTATCCATATGATGTAAGAGTTTTTTCACTAAAATTGACAAAGGGGGAGATTGTTAGAGCATTGCTCGGTTGAACCCACCAAGCGTTGGTATGTCAAGTTTGATTGTCATATTTTAGTAAATCAAAACTCATGTTAAGAGTCGCTTGATTATGTACTAGAGTTAAACTTCGTACAGGTTAGCTTGAAAGTATTAGGATATGAGACATTACAAGTATTGTGAAGTCTTGAAGATGTGAAGAAGCAAGGAGATACAACAACAACAATCATCCTTCCACTTGAGGTTAATGATATTTGAATTGAACTGTATCTTTGAAGTCGTGCATATTGAAAACAAAACTGCGAAGCATGAACACTCTAGATAGACATAGTATTAAGGAATACAATACGAGGTCTATTGCTTAACCATTAAACTTTGTAGATAAGACATCGCCATAATCATTTGAATGCTATTGTGATTATGTATGGGTATGAGGTGAGGATTTCATCCTAGGGAACAATGTTTACATGTGTTCTAAGGAAGTAAGTTCATAAACTTGTTTGTGAACCGAAAAGGAAATTACCAGGAGTTATTGGTTTTGTTATTCATTGCATATATTATGAACAACCAATATGTGCGATAGATATAACCACTCACAACTTGTTGTGTTCTTGGTAGAACTATTCACAAAGTCCTGACTTATGTATTGGTATAACTTTTATTAGTAAAACCAATCTTAAGTAATCACCCGTGGTATGATCGGATTATGTACGACCTTGGGGAAAGGTAACCGATCCTAGTAAGGGGAAGGGAACCGATCCTAGTAAGGGAAAGGGAACCGATCCTTGTAAAGGGTGCAGTACATCAAGGGGAACCGATCCTTTTATGGGGTGCCGCAAGGTTTATAGCAGAAAGAGGAAACAGTCCTATGGACATGCGCAACACATATAAGTTAGATACCATATATATGTGGGGAACCGATCCTAGTACCTAGTCAACCGAATCTTTGGGAAGCTAGTATGACTATGCGTAGTACTCACATGGAGGTAGAACCAAAACTTGTTTTGGTAGAACCGTTAAACCCATGATTGTGATTGAATGTTGGTTTGATCAATCACATAGTTCTTGAAAGTCAGATGAACCAATTCTAAACTTGTTTGGAAGTGTGGCAAATCGGTTTCAAGGTTGTAAGTGTGAAAGAGAACTTACAAAGTAAAGATGTCGACAAATTTTGAGCACGTATTGCGAATGTTTATATCTATAATTGTTCAAAGATATTCCTTAACGACTAAGGGAAGAGAATCCCAGGATCAAAACATAAGTAAGTTAAGAATCTTTTAATTAAGGTTATTAATTTCATTTTGTAGGGAAATTACAGAATTAGTAATGTGCATTTACTAATTAGATTTTCCAAGAGATTTCGATTGTTATTTTTGGACAGAGCATTTCCAGAAATTATGGAAACCGAATTTGTGCTTTAATGAATATCTTGAAAATATTTTCGGTTTTGGAGATTCCTTGGTGTCCAAACTTCCTTGTCTATAAATACATGAAATTTTCCTTTCTAGCAAATTAATCCTTCAAAACAACAAATTTACTCTTTTGTTGTTGTTACTGGTGTAGACGTCTATCGGAGAGGAGAGTAATCTAATTAGGTGAAATACGGCTGCTCAGTTTAAAGTCTTCTTTGGTATTGAGAAGCTCTAGCGCGACCCTTTGGTGGGAAACTAGATAACTGCGGTTTATCTTTGTTTTCGATTGATTTGATTGACTATCGGTGGTTGAAATATGATTGCACCTAGTTTATTTATTCTTGAGAATCTTCTTTTCTGATATAAGATTCACTCAAACTAGTTCAGAGTTTCGACAGGGATCTTTAGACTGTTGTTAGTTCTAAAGACGGTCTGTGATAGTCCATTGTTAACAGACTTCGTTTTGTGCGTGATTGATCACAAGAGATTCAAGTGATTGTGTGCAGGTTTTTATTGAAAATTTAAGAAGATTTGAAGACAAAGAAGATATTAAAGATCTGACTTGGGTTTTACAATCTTTGGTGTGCACAATATTTGTTTCGGTAAAAGAGGATCCAATTAATAATCGGTTTATCCTTGTGGTAGATTGGATTGATTAATTGAGTAGATCGGCATCAACACGGTTCTTCGGATTAAAGGTGTTGTTGGCGAAATCTCAATCGATTACCTTTGGGTGACTAAACATAAGATAGATCTAGACCCGATGAAGGAGTTTATGTTGAGATAAACGGAAGAGCCTTTGTCCGAATCATATCACTTGGTTGAATAGAGTTGATACCAAACAGATTTCTTGTTCCTTTACTGTTTGGAATACGAACAAAAGGGATTGATCCAAGTACGTGACTTATTTATAAGTTGGAGGCGTGGGAATACATACGGAACTAGGTGAACTATAGGGTTAGTTACTTGGTCTCAACTATACGAAGTTAGTGTAATTTTGTGTAGCGGCTTAATCATGAGAGTATTCAATTCTATACTAGGTCCCGAGGTTTTTCTGCATTTGCATTTTTCCTCGTCAAAAAAATCTTGTTGTGTCATTTAATTTTATTTTCCACATTATAATTATTTTATTATAATTAAAATAAATTACACAAACATTAATTCATATTTACTTTATAAGCAATCGTTTTGTGTTTGGTTAAGTCCGAACCTTTGTATCAAGTAAACATACTTCGTTGTTGTATTATCTCGATCTCGTATCCATAGACGATTAGACGAAGTGTGAACCGATTAGTTGTATTGTATTGACTCAGTCCGTAGACAATCACTTTCGGAGAAAGGACTTATAGGTAGGAAAAGTTTTAGCTTGAGGTATATTTGGGTACCCTCGCCTTTTCACAACCTTTACCAGAGAAAGTTCGACCGGTTTTTAACTATTGCAAGCAAAAGTTGAAAACCACCGAAACATATATGCTTTTATGCTAAACCAAAACCGATTCAACATATTATGACTTTTTCACATATTGTTTCTATCAGAACCCATCATAATCCTTTGATAAAGCCTACCAACATGGTCTAGAACTTAATCTTGCTAAATCAAAAAGTCACCTAAACCATAAGGGTTCACAACATTATGGGATCGACTATCAAGGTAATAAAACCGAAATCAAACATCCCATAAACATCCATAGCAATAATAAAGCATTCAAGCACATGCTATGTAAATCAAAAACCATCATAAGAAAAATTATAAATCAATTCATAATAGTTTTATTCATAATAGACTAATACAATCATTGAAAGAAATCAAAAATTGATGTCTATTTTTCCTGAACAAGAGTTTAAACTCATTCATCCTTGTTATCCTCTGTTTCCATGATTTCATCAAGGTTTTCTTCAAACATTTCAAGATTGGTAGAGTAAAAACTAATCATTTGAATATCACGAAAGTATCTATAAGATGCCCAGCAAACAGCATGGAAAACAATTTCCTTTCGGGCAACAGAAATTAATTCCTTCAGGAGTTCCTTTCTTCCTATCAGTTCAAGTACTCCTTCACATAGAATTGTATCCCTTACTTCAGTACGAGATGGCATGATCTGATATGAGCACAAATCAGAACAGATCTCGAATCTTCCTTTATAGAGGAATCCAAAATACTTTCCACTTCCTGGATATAGTATTCTCCCACAAATTCACTGTATGATCTCTTATTCTCAGTGAAAAGGATTATCTGAATTTTTCTAGTTAATAGATCAGGAAATCTACAGGAGTATATCAAATCAGATATAACATTCTTTAGGTCTTTCATTATTGAAAATCATGAAAAATTCGAATAAGAATTCGATTCTTATAAGGCTTTAACCACTTATAAATAGAAACTTTTTATACAAAGATTTTCGGTAATCCTTCTCAAAAGGAAAAAAATTGGAATTACCCATTTTAAACAAATCTCTACAATACCGGAGTACTTGGGTACAGAGAAATTTGTTCTTAAGAAACAGTGCATTATTTTGACTGTTCTTCCTTTTCCACATCTTAAGATATGATAAGTCATCATAATCAAGGAATAGTTCAGAGTCTGTACCTTTAAAAGGATGACAGTCAAACCTTGCTCGTTTAAAAACATTTCTCTTATGCCCCTTTCTAAACAATTTTGGTATATACTGGGTAGACCAAGAATCAGTATCATAGTCCTTTACTCTGTTGATTAAGAGTCGAGGAATAAGGTTTATTTTTCCCAGCTCTCTTGAAACACAACAGAGAGCATTTTTCATTTAACGAATCCTGCACATCTTCTAAACATGTTTTTTACTACCACAAGAATAACAACATTTTGTATTATAAGAGTTACAATGTTGGTTGTTACCTGTTTGTGCAATATTGTTGAGAACTCCTTTGTTTTTATATACTCTTCGTGGCCTCGATTTATTCCTTTCTTCATGAGCTTTCTTCTTCTGGTTTGAAAGAACATCAATTGTTTGTTTGTCCCTACTAGTTTATCCACTGCTATGTTCATCATTTTCTTTTAGAGAATCCTCTGTTTGAGTACACACAGATTTGACAAACTTTATTTCACAGTTGGGAACAACAGTACTACTACCTTCATATCCTAAACCACGTGTGTCACCATGATTTCTACCTATTTCCAACAAGGAAGATAAGTTGGTTGAGCTTTCATTAAGTTTTGTAAGCATAGAGATTTCCTCTTTTAATGAAGTATTTTCATCAAGAGTAGAGTTAAGAGTTTTCTATAAACATTTTATGTTTGAAAGAAGACCTTTTTCTTTTTCCTTGAAGTACTTTTGTTGAGAGTTCATTTTTACTTTAGATCCATTAAGATCTTTTTCCAGAAGACAAATTTTTTCTCGATATTTTTCCAGATATTTTTCACAAGCTTCTACCTGATGACGTTTAATATTCATCTTTTTTTCGTAGTCACAAACTTGTTGTGTGATTTCTTCTTTTAGAAATTTATGCTCTTCATAGAGATTTTCAAACTTTAATGTTAAATCTTGTTCTCTTTCAAGTGAAGAAAGAAGTTCATTAGAGAAGAAAAAAAATTGTTTACTCAATTCCTTTAGTTCAGAAGTTTTCACACTTAATCTTTCATTAGAAATCTCAAGAATAGAACTCAAAAATGTCTTATTAGAGATCTCATCAATTGAGCAATCCGAGATTGAAGAACAATCTTCTTTTGAGCACATATCTTGTGATACGTTAATTGAGCCTTTCTTTAGTTTGCGCTCTCGTTTAACTTTGCTTTGGCCCATATCTTATAGGTTGGATCGCAACAAACACAGATTGTTAGATCTTTTCGTGTTTGCCTGCTCTGATACCAATTGAAAAGGCGAGGGTACCCAAATATACCTTAAGATAAAACTTTTCCTACCTTTAAGTCCTTTATCCGAAAGTGATTGTCTATGGACTGAGTCGAGACAATGCAACTAATCGGTTCACACTTCGTGTGATCGTCTACGGATACAAGATCGAGATAATACAACAACGAAGTATGTTTACTTGATAAAAAGGTTCGGACTTAACCAAACACAATAGGATTGCTTATCAAGTAAATAGGAATCAACGTTTGTGTAATTTACTTTAGAAATAATAAAACAATTATAATTCGGAAAATAAAAGTAAATGACACGGCAAGATTTTGTTAACGAGGAAACTGCAAATGCAGAAAAACTCCGGGACCTTGTCCAGAATTGAATACTCTCAGGATTAAGCCGCTACACAAAATTAAACCAACTTCGTATAGTTGAGACCAAGCAACTAAACCTATAGTTCACCTAGTTCCGTCTATATTCCCACGCCTCCAACTTATGAATAAGTCACGTACTTGGAACAATTCCTTTGGTTCGTATACCAAACAGTAAAGGAACAAAAAATCTGTTTGGTATCAACTCTCTTAAACCAAGTGATGTGAGTTCGACAAAGGCCCTTCTGTTTATCTCATATAAACTCCTTCGTCAGGTTCTTAGATCTATCTTATTCTCAATTACCGAAGTAATTGTTAAAATTTTGTAATCAATACTTTTAATCACAAAGAATTGTATTGATGTCGATCTACACAACTAATAAATCCAATCTACTACAAGGATAAACCGATTATAGTTGGATCCTCTTATACCAAAACAAGTGTTGTGCACACCAAAGATTATGAACCCCAAATCAGAAATCTTCAATATATTCTTTGTCTTCAAATCTTCTTAGATCTTCAATAAACACCTGCACACAAAAACTTGAATCTCTTATGATCAATCACGCACAGAACGGAGTCTGTTACCAATAGGTTATTACAAGATCATCTTTAGAACTAAAAACAGTCTAAAGATCCCTGCCGAAACTTCGATCTAGTTTGAGTGAATCTTATATCAGAAGAGAAGATTCTCAAGCATAAACAAACTAGGTGCAATCAAAGTTCAACCACCGTTAGTCAATCAAATCAATCGAAAACACAAGATAAACCGTAATTATCTAGTTTCCCACCAGCAGTACTAATAAAGCTTCTCAATCCCAAAGAAGACTTTAAACTGAGCGGTCGTAAGAGATTTCACCTAATTAGGTTACTCTCCTCTCCGAATAGGCGGCTACAACAGTAACAACATAACCGAGGAAGTTTGTTGTCACGATGGATTAGTTTGCTATAAATGCAAACTTCAAGTATTTATAGACAAGGAAGTTTGGACACCAAGGAATTTCAAAAACCGAAAATATTCTCAAGATATTCATTAAAGTACAAATTCGGTTTCCATAATTCCTGGAAATGCTCTGTCCAAAATATTGACCGAAAATCTCTTTGGAAAATCTTTAACTAGTAAATGCACATTACTAATTCTCGTTTTCCTAAAATAAAATTAACAACCTTAAATAAAAGATTCTTAACTTATTTATATTTCGATCCTAGGATTTTCTTCATTTAGCTATTAAGGAATAACTTTTAACAATAAAAGATAAACATTACGGCACATGTTAAAAGTATGTCGACATCCTTACTTTGTAAGTCCTCTTTCATACTTACAACCTTGAAACCAATTTGCCACACTTACAAACAAGTTTAGAATTGGTTCATCTGACTTTCAAGAACTATGTGATTGATCAATAACACTCAATCACAAATCATGGGTTTAACGGTTCTACCAAAACAAGTTTCGGTTCGACCTCCATGTGAGTACTGTGCATAGTCACACTAGGTACTAGAATCGGTTCCCCATATATATATGGTATCTAACATATATGTGTTGCACATGTCCATAGGATCGATTCCCCTTTGTCTAAAAACGTGTTGCACATGTCCATAGAATCGGTTCCCCTTTATGCTAAAAACTTGTTGCACCTCATACAAGGATCGATTCCCCTTTGTGATGTGTTGCACCTCTTACTAGGATTGGTTCCCCTTTACCCAGAGTAAGACATACACAAATCACAAACTCGATCATACCAGGTCAGGTGATTACTTAAGATCGGTTTCACTAATAAAAGTCATACCAATACATAAGTCAGGCCTTTGTGAATAGTTTTACCAAGAACATAAACAAGTCATGAGGGGTTATACTAAATCACACATATTGGTTGTTCACAAGATATGCAATGATTAACAATACCAATAACGCCTGGCGGTTTCCTTTTCGATTCATAAACAAGTTTATGAACTTACTTCCTTAAAACACATGTAAAACATTGTTTTCTAGGATGAAATCCTCACCTCATACCCATACATAATAACAATAGCATTTAAACGATTATGTCGATGTCTTATCTACAAAGTTTAATGGTTAAGCAACAAACCTCGTATTGTATTCCTTAATGGTATGTCTATCTAGAGTGTTCATGCTTCACAGTTTTTTTTTCAATATGCACAAATTGAAAGATACGTTAGGGAATGAAACAGTTCAAGTAAAATATCACTAACCTCAAGTGGAAGGATGATGTTGTCGTTATAGCTTCTTACTTCTTCACTTCTTCAAGTCTTCGCAATACTTGTAATGCCTCATATCCTAATACTTTCAAGCTAGCATATACGAAGTTGACTCTAGTACATAATCAAGCGACTCTTAAAATGAGTTTTGATTCACTAAAATATGACAACCAAACTTGACATACCAACGCTTGGTGGATTCAACCGAGCAATGCCCTAATAATTTTATTCATAAGATAGAATTAATACAATCATTGAAAGAAATCAAAAATTGATGTCTATTTCTTTGGATTAAGTTTACTGCATATAACTTAATCTCTAGAAGAGCTCCCATCATTTACCGAAGATTCCTCGGTATTTTGATTCTTTAGTCTTCTCTTCTCTTTCAGATGATTGAGTCTTTGTTTCAGAAGATTCAATTCCACAATCGACTTCAAGAGATTTAACTTGAGCAATTTTTCATTCACTACTACAATTTCCAAAAGATCACCAGTGACTTCAAAATCTCCCATTAACATAAGCATAAGATCAAAAGAAATATGCTTCTTTTTATGTTTGTTTGAGAAGTAACACTTGAATTCAACTGGAAAGGTTTCAAGTTTTCGAAGTTGAGATTTAATGTCTATAGTATTTTCACCCATATTTGACCGCAAACAGAACATAGAAAAGTATCGGTCCTGTAGATGGTTTATATTCAAACTTTGATTCCAAGATTGAGATACCTAATCAAGGTATATTATAGATCCGAAAATATTTTTTTTAATTTTTTCTTTTCATAGATATTCCATAAATCGAAAGTATTTTTCTAAACATAGAAAAGGTATTCCAAACATAGAAAAACACTTTAGATGATTATGAAAAAGGTAGACAGAGTATAGTATCATACATCTTTCATCTTCTTGTGCTCCTTTCAAGAACTTCCCTTTTATTTGAATCGAGCACATCAAGGGAAATTCTAAATGCCAACATCAGTTGTTGGAGTGCGCTCGTGATAGCTCAGAATTTATGGAACATAATCCATCGTGATATTTTTGAATATCTTTCCTTTTGGGATTCTTCCAAGAATAAACTTCTTTCACTGAGTCACACCTGGAGTGATCTGATTTAATAGAATGATCAGTTCGATGAACAGGATCATAAGCGTGACTTGAAGTTTTTTGAGTTGTGGAATAACCAGAACTCTTATATCGACCCAGGAATTCCTTGGAATATGACAACATCATTTGATGAGATTGTTTCCTGAATTCTATTTTAGACAGTTGATCAACAAAAAAGCAGCATGATCTGAAATCATTTGTTTTTGTATACATGAGTTGATATTTTTCTCTGTTTAAGAGATAATCATCGTCAGACGATGTTGAGCGGATACTAGTCAAAGGATTATCCCTTAAAACACATCTATATTGATTCTTGTAAGTGGTTAGACTATTAGAATCACGATGTCGTATATTAGTTGAGATATTCTGGAGATTAGAATCATATATCCTTGTTTTAACTAATATACCCCTTTTGGCTTGAACAAAATCAAATCTTTTAGATTCAGCATCTTCATGAATCAATGATTCTCTGACGAGCTTCTTGGTAGATGGATAATATACATCATCCTTTAGATTATATTTTTCAACAAGCTTTATGAAAAATTTAATCTCATTACTGTTTTCTAAATATGACTTGTTTGTCACAAGTATTTGTTTTCGTATTCACTCATCATGGTTAATATTTCCTGAGATGTGTTCTACCAGAGAACTAACAATGCTGAGATGTTTATCAAGTTTTGAAAACAAACATCCTTTCTGAAGTATATCATCTTCTTACTATACGTTAACTGAATCAGACTTAGATTCAATTTCTTATAGGTTGGATCGCACCAAACACAGATTGTTAGATCTTTTTGTGTTTTCCTGCTATGATACCAATTGAAAACACGAGGGTACCCAAATATACCTAAATATAAAACTTTTTTCCACCTATAAGTCATTTCTCTGAAAGTGATTGTTTATGGACTGGGTCGAGACAATACAATAAATCGCTTCACACTTCGTGTGATCGTCTACGGATACGAGATCGAGACAATACAACAACAAAGTATGTTTACTTGATAAAAGGTTCGGACTTAACCAAACAAAATAGGATTACTTATCATGTAAATAGGAATTAACATTTGTGTAATTTACTTTAAATTATAATAACAACAATTATAATTGCGTAAAATAAAAGTAAATGACACAACAAGATTTTGTTAACGAGGAAACCGCAAATGCAGAAAAATCCCGGGACCTTGTCCAGAATTGAATACACTCAGGATTAAGCCTCTATACAAAATCAAACCAACTTCTTATAGTTGAGACCAAGCAACTAAACCTATAGTTCACCTAGTTCCGTCTGTATTCCCATGCCTCCGACCTGTAATTAAGTCACGCACTTGGAACAATTCCTTTGGTTCGTATTCCAAACAAAGGAACAACAAATCTGTTTGGTATCAACTCTTTTCAACCAAGTGATGTGAGTTCGACAAAGTCTCTTCCATTTATCTCAATAAACTCCTTCATCAGGTTCTTAGATTTATCTTATTATCAACTACCGAAGTAATTGTTAAGATTTTGAAATCAATACTTTTAATCACAAATAATTGTATTGATGCCGATCTACACAAATAATCAATTTAATCTACCACAAGGATAAACCGATTATAATTGGATCCTCTTTTACCGAAACAAGTATTGTGCATACAAAAGATTATGAATCCCAAATCAGAAGTTTTCAAAGTCTTCTTTGTCTTCAAATCTTCTTAGATCTTCAATAAACACCTGCACACAATCAACTTGAATCTCTTGTGATAAATCACGCACAGAATGGAGTCTGTTAACAATGGATTATCCCCGTCGAAACTTTGATCTAGTTTGAGTGAATCTTATATCAGAAGAGAAGATTCTCAAGCATAACCAAACTAGGTGCAATCAAAGTTCAACTACCGTTAGTCAATCAAATCAATCTAAAACAAAAGATAAACCGCAATTATCTAGTTTCCCACCAACGGTACTAATAGAGCTTCTCAATCCCAAAGAAGACTTTAAACTGAGCGGCCGTAAGAGATTTCGCCTAATTAGGTTACTCTCCTCTCCGAATAGGCGGCTTCACTAGTAGAAGCACAACTGGGATAGTTCTTGATGTACGAGGATTAGTTTGCTCGAAATGCAAACTTTGATATTTATAGACCAAGGAAGTTTGGACACCAAGGAATTTCCAAAACCGAAAATATTCTCAAGATATGCAATATATTCCAGATTCGGTTTCCATAATTCCTGGAAATGATTTGTCCAAATATTGACCGAAAATATCTTGGAAAATCTCCAACTAGTAAATGCACATTACTAATTTTTATTTTCCTAAAATAAAATTAAAAACCTTAAATAAAAGATTCTCAATATATTTTATTCGGTCCGGATTTTCTTCCTTTAACTATTAAGGAATAATTTTGAACAATTAAAGACAAGTGTTACTGCACATGTTCAAAGTATGTCGACATCCTTAATTTGTAAGTCCTATTTCATACTTACAACCTTGAAACCAATTTTCCACACTTCCACACAAGTTTAGAATTGATTCATCTGACTTTCAAGAACTACGTGATTGATCAAGAACACTCAATCACAAATCATGGGTTTTGCGTTTCTACTAAAACAAGTTTCGGTTCTACCTCCATGTGAGTATTGTGCATAGTCACACTAGATTTCCAAAATTCGGTGGACTAGGTACTAGGATCGGTTGCCCACATATATATGGTATTTAACTTGTACTTGTTGCACATGTCCATAGGATCGGTTGCCCTTTGCCTAAAAACGTGTTGCACATGTCCATAGGATCGGTTCCCCTTTCTGCTAAAAACTTGTTGCACCTCATACAAGGATCGATTCTCCTTTATGATAGGTTGCACCTCTTACTAGCATCGGTTCCACTTTACCCAGAGTCTGTCATACCAATAACACTAAATCGATCATACCATCTCAGGTGATTACTTAAGATCGGTTTCACTAATAAAAGTCATACCACTACAAAAGTCAAGCCTTTGTGGATAATTTTACCAAGAACATAAACAAGTCATGAGCGGTTATACTAATCACACATATTGGTAGTTCAAAAGATATGCAATGAATAACAATACCAATAACGCCTGGCGATTTCTCTTTCAATTCACAAAACAAGTTCATGAATTTACTTTCTTAAAACAAATATAAAACATTGTTTCCTGGGATGAAATCTTCACCTTATACCCATACATAATCACAATAGTTTTCAAACGATTATGTCGATGTCTTATCTACAAAGTTTAATGGTTAAGCATTAAATCTCGTAATGTATTCCTTAATCCCATGTCTAACTAGAGTATAATCATTCATGCTTCGCAGTTTTGTTTTCAATATGCACGACTTGAAAGATACGTCAGGGAATGAAACCTCAAGTGGAAGGATGATGTTGTTGTTGTAGCTCCTTACTTCTTCACTTCTTCAAGTCTTCGCAATACTTGTAATGTCTCATATCCTAATACTTTCAAGCTAACCTATACGAAGTTGACTCTAGTACATAATCAAGCGACTCTTAAATGATTTTTGGCTCACTAAAAAAAGACAACCAAACTTGACATACCAACGCTTGGAGGGTTCAACCGAGTTATGCTCTAACAATCTCCCCCTTGTCAATTTTAGTGAGAAAATTCTTACATCATATGGATAAACAAATTACAAGAATTCATTACACATACGCTTGATTCGGGAATTCAACATCACAATAACCTGTATACATTCAAATCTTTAAAGGCCGTTGTTGACATTATAATAACAAAGCTAATACTCCCCCTAAAGGTAAGATAGGTAGATTTTATCAATCAACACGTCTTTGTTATTTCCTTGGTAGTCCATATAACTACAAGTATATGATATGTTACTACCCCTTAGTCTATGCTTTCACTCTTTCGTTAGATAAACGTTTAAGCATCAATGTCCTTTCCCTTAGTGATACCAATCAATATAATCAATACCAGTATCACTTGTTTACTCCATCTATTTCTCCCCCTTTTTATCAAAAAATGACAAAGAAACGAAAAAATAAAGGACAAACCGAAAGGATTACAAATCTCAAAATAGACTTGCAACCTATAGAGCTAAGCACGAGGGTTCCACACACCATTTTTGATAACCAATATCAAAACCGAAACTACAAAGTAATTTTTTTGATATGTTACCAAGGAAACAATTTCCCAAAGAAATTTTCCCTAATAGTTTAGCAAACCAAAAATCAACTAAGCACCTTAGTTCCTTTGCTAAACCGATTGTACAAATACAACCGCTTGTTCGATAAGACCAAAATAAAGTTAACTCTATTTTTCTCATCAGGTTCTAATTATCCATATAACTTAGACCTTTAAATTTTAAACAAGACAAGTACTAGGTTAGTTAACTAGCATTTCTTGTTAAGGCATTCGATTAGACTTGAATAACCGAAACCTCCACTTTGATAAGTCTAACTAACATCAGAATTAACTTAGTTTCTCTTATCCGGAATCGAATCGGACTAAACAATTCATCCCGTAAACCATTTCTTTTGTTAAGCCATAAACAATTCATACAAACCAAATAAATCAACTTGCATAATTATTCACCTCAATTGGAAGCAATTGAAACAACATAGACGTTAAAGCACCGCAATTGCACCGAAATTGTGTAATCCTAAACAATTGATACCACACAATAAAGCAAGATAACAATAGTTTTTCTTAACCGGAACCAATTGAATCACACACACATCCATACACAAACAATGGAATAAAACATCAATTGTACCGAAATTTTGTTAAGCAAAAGCAACAAATATATGAAATAAAATCAGGCTTTTCTTAAACCGGAAAACAATTAACTAACAAGATTGTTACCTCAAATTTCGCATCCATTTCTCCAATATGTTTGCATCTTCTTCCAGGGAGAATTGATATCCAAATATCATTATGTTGTTATCCTTATGCAAAACAAAAGAATAACAACAACCAAACTTTACCAGAGAAAGGTTGAAAACCGGTTTTTAACTATTGCAAGCAAAAGTTGAAAACCCCGAAACATATATGCTTTTATGCTAAACCAAACGATTCAACATATTTTGACATTTTCACATATTGTTTCTATCAGAACCCTTCATGATCCTTTGATAAAGCCTACCAACATGGGCTAGAACTTAATCCTGCTAAATCAAAAAGTCACCCAAACCATAAGGGTTCACAACATCATGATCTTGTGAACATCCAATATGTGTGATTTAGTATAACCGCTCACGACTTGTCTGTGTTCTTGGTAAAACTATTCACAAAGGCCTGACTTATGTATTGGTATGACTTTTATTAGTGAAACCGATCTTAAGTAATCACCTGAGATGGTATGATCGAGTTTGTGTTTTGTTGAACCGAATCTGGGTAAAGGGGAACCGATCCTATGAAGAGGTGAAACACATCACAATGGGGAATCGATCCTTTTATGAGGTGCATCAAGTTTGTAGCAGAAAGGGGAACCGATCCTATGGACATGTTGATAGGTGCCTTAAACATCTTGATTTATTATCAATTGATTATGCTTTCTTTGCTATTTTTCATGTGAATTATGTATTTTACGTTGTTTTTGAGTTTTATAGGCATTTTGGAGTCATCGGAGTAAAAGAAGAAGAAACGGGTGCAAAAGAGCAAAATTGTCATTTCACTGGCAAGTACTATTAGGTGCCCAGCAGAGGATAAGGGGCAACCAGCTGATTGATTCATTAAAGGTAGATTACAGTTCGTTAAGGGCCACCTGCCTATCCTTTGTACCCAGCAACAACAAAACTAGGTCTAATACTCTCGACCAGTTGCACCCCATTCATCATGTGTTCGCAGAAACAAAGAGCAGCTGCACCAAGTCATGCCGTCATTCGAGGGAGATTGCCAAGGGTCGTATGCTTCTCTGCCAAGGGTTTTGAGAGTATTCAGAAGTGAAGACAACAAGAACAGAGTTTGGGTTCGTGTTTGAGAGTTAGAACTTCAAATGTAAGCCGTGAAAAACAGGGAAGAATACCTGTTTCTACTCCCGTTGTTTAATGGCCATGATTGAGGATTAAATGAAGTTTTAGAAGATCAGGGAAACAAGGAAAAATGGGTTGGTCTCAAATTTGAAAATGCAGTCAAGAACTTGAGCTCAAAAAATTGTATTGCAGGGAACAAGAAGATGGTTTACTGTCGTTACCTGTGGAAGATTAATGGCTATGAATCGAAATGGCTTTAGAGTCTTGAATGAATGTTGTTGTTATCGAATATGAATTGTCTTACATGGAAGGAGATTTAATGAGACACGGAATAAACAGAAGATGGGTGAATCTCCATGACAAGGAATGTCACAACAAGTGTTTGTGAAAATACCCGAGCCACCAGTTTTGCACAAATTCAGGTTCAGTTGCCTGGACCAGCCTTGCAATCAGCTACCATGGTTCTGCCGGGAAAATAGAGTAAGAAGCTGAGTAGTTTGTACCGGAAAATCAGTGAATAACACGGAACATTGGGTACTAGTCTACCTTAGTTGTGTGCAACCGAGCCAAGGCTCAATGGGTCAGGGATAAGAGAGGCATGATTTGGTAAGAGTTGGGTAGGATTCTGAGTTGGTTTACTGCTGAGAATTCAGTCCCAAGTTTGTTGTTGTTGCCGTTGAATACTGCTGATGAACGGTGGCGGTTTGATGAGTATTTGGAAGTCGGTAAGAATAAGGAAAGTGGAGTTTGCATCTGTATCGAATTTGCAGGGAATTGCAGCTATAAAAAGAGGAGAAGAGCTACAGAAAAAAAGATCCATATCCCCTTCACGACGGCCGTTCACCACAACAGATAGGAGCTCTCTTCTCCTCTCCAAACCCTTCCATTCCATTACCATCTCCACCACCTGCACCTGCATACATACATCATTCCCATTACCACCTGCATAACCATCTCCACCACCTCTGCATATATCTATCACCTGCATCTTCCATTCACAACCACCATCATCACAACATCTACATATCATACACCATCTGCATCATCACTTGCATCTTCACCTGTGCATACCACCAGTTCGCAGCTGCAGTTCATACTACACAACAACCACAGCATTACCTGGACTTGACGAGCACCACAACAGCAGCAAGTTACCACTTCCACAGTCCAATCCACCTTCGCAGCACCAAGAAACATCCACCACCATTCCACATCCGCAAAATCACCTGTTGTTGTTGTTTTGGTTTGCTTGTTTCAGTTTCATATATTTTCTTCGTTAATTATCATGAACTCCAGCAGCTAAATCTTGTTTGATTAGGGATATTTCAAAACTATGTGACATGGGTTTTTAATCAATTAATCTTCCTTCCCAATATCGTTTTATTGTTTGTCTTTTACCGCGTTTATGACCATGGATCGTTTGCAGGGTATTTGAGTGGCCAATTAGATATCTTGTTTGCGATACTAAAGCTAGATTTTAGAACCGTAATCCGTAATTGTTATGGTAATATAATCATAAGTAGCGAAACATCAACGTTGCAATGGGATGTTGTGGATTTTGATGTGTATTTGACAACCCTAAGTTAACATGTCGAACTTACAAGCATGTGGTTAGGATCAATTCGACTCATAGGACATATCGGTTGGTTAAGTTACACTAGACACTAGAGAGCTTATTCAAAGTGGCTTGATTGACTAGACACGAGTAGAGAACTTATTCTACGAAGTGACTTTGGAGTTTAATGGACTTGTTGAACTTATAACTTGTCTAGGATTGTTAGTAAACGTATTTTGAAGAAGATTCATGTTCACTAGTGGAGAAAGACCCCCTAATCATTCTCATCCCCATTGTTCACATTCATATTTGTTTCGTAGTTTTTGCAAATTCATATTTTCAGAAATTTAATAAACAACTTTAGCTCAACTCTCCCGTAGGAAAGAACCTGCTTATCCTTGTGCTACTTGTTAGTGTAAGAAGAGTAAGGAATATATTTTTTGTGAGTTTGACACCTCATCGCATGTGCAACACGTTTTTAGGAAAGGGGAACCGATCCTATGGATATGTGCAACACATATGAGTTAGATACCATATATATGTGGGGAACCGATCCTAGTACCTAGTCAACCGAATTTTGGAAATCTAGTGTAACTATGCAGAGTACTCACATGGAGGTAGAACCGAAACTTGTTTTGGTAAAACCATTAAACCCATGATTTGTGATTGAGTGTTTCTTAATCAATCGCATCGTTCTTTAAAGTCAGATGAACCAATTCTAAACTTGTTTAGAAGTGTGGAAAATCGGTTTCAAGGTTGTAAGTATGAAAGAGGACTTACAAAGTAAGGATGTCGGCATACTTTGAACACGTACAATAATGTTTATCTTTTATTGTTCAAAGTTATTCCTTAATAGCTAAATGAAGAAAATCACAGGATCGAAATATAAATAAGTTAAGAATCTTTTAATTAAGGTTGTTAATTTTATTTTAGGAAAATGAGAATTAGTAATGTGCATTTACTAGTTGAAATTTTCCAAAGAGATTTTCGGTAGCATTTCCAGGAATTATGGCAACCGAATTTGTGCTTTAATGAATATCTTGAGAATATTTTCGGTTTTGGAAATTTCTTGGTGTCCAAACTTCCTTGTCTATAAATACTTTAAGTTTGCATTTCTAGCAAACTAATCCTTCGTGACAGCAAACTTCCTCGGTTGTGTTGTTACTGGTATAGCCACCTATTCGGAGAGGAGAGTAACCTAATTAGGCGAAATCTCTTATGGCCACTCATTTTAAAGTCTTCTTTGAGATTGAGAATCTCTACGAGTACCGTTGGTGGGAAACTAAATCATTGCGGTTTATCTTGAGTTTTCGATTTATTTGATGGACTAATGGTGGTGGAACTTTGATTGCCCCTAGTTTGTTTATGCTTGAGAATCTTCTCTTCTGATATAAGATTCACTCAAACTAGATCGAAGTTTCGACATGGATCTTTAGACTGTTGTTAGTGCTAAAGACGATCTTATGATAATCCATTGTTAACGGACTTCGTTCTGTACGTGATTGATCACAAGAGATTCAAGTTGTTGTGTGCAGGTGTTTATTGAAGATCTAAGAAGATTTGAAGACAAAGAAGATATTGAAGATTTCTGATTTGGGGTTCATAATCTTTGGTGTGCACAATACTTGTTTCGGTATAAGAGGATCCAACTATAATCGGTTTATCCTTGTGGTAGATTGGATTCTTTAGTTTTGTATATCGGTATCAATAAAATTCTTTGTGATTAAAAGTATTGATTACAAAATCTTAACAATTACCTTTGGTGATTGAGAATAACATAGATCTAAGAACCTGACGAAGGAGTTTATGTTAAGATAAACAGAAGAGCCTTTATCCGACTCACATCACTTGGTTGAATAAAGTTGATACCAAACAGATTTGTTGTCCCTTTACTGTTTGGAATACGAACGAAAGGAAGTTCAAAGTACGTGACTTATTCATAAGTTGGAGGCGTGGGAATACAGACGGAACTAGGTGAACTATAGGTTTAGTTGCTTGGTCTCAACTATAGGAAGTTAGGTTTAATTTTGTGTAGCGGCTTAATCCTGAGAGTATTCAATTCTGGACAAGGTCCCGGGGTTTTTTTGCATTAGCGGTTTCCTCGTTAACAAAATCTTGTTGTGTCATTTACTTTATATCTCCGCATTATAATTGTTTTATTATAACTAAAGTAAATTACACAAACGTTAATTCCTATTTACCTGATAAGAAATTCTATTGTGTTTGGTTAAGTCCGAACCTTTTTATCAAGTAAACATACTTCGTTGTTGTATTGTCTCCATCTCGTATACATAGACGATCACACGAAGTGTGAACCGATCAGTTGCATTTCTCGACTCAGTCCATAGACAATCACTTTCGGAGAAAGGACTTATAAGTAGTAAAAGTTTTAGCTTGAGGTATATTTGGGTACCCTCGCCTTTTCAATTGGTATCAGAGCAGGCAAACAACAAAAGATTTAACAATATGTGTTTGGTGCGATCCAACCTATAATAAATTGAATCAGATGAACGATTCGATTAACGTTTTAAAGATTCTAGATGGTCTGAAAAGGAACTCTGAAGAATATCCCTCTGCCCTTGTTAAAATGTTAGATAAAAGGATTGAACAAAACCAGTCATATACTTATGAGATCAATAATATCATGATTGATAGAAAACTGGTAAAAAACTCTGAAGAGTCAAAATTAAAAGATTCTAAAGAATGCTCAATTATTTCATCCAGACATCTTAAACAGTCTAAAAAGAGTCAGATCAGGAACCGTTGTCAAAAAGGATGGAATTGTTTAATTCAGAAGATTAGTCTTACAAAATGTCTGATTAATCGTGTTAAGAAACTTTTTAGAAACTTAACAAACCATTGTAAATCTTATGAACAATGTTTTGGAGCTTTTACACTTAAAACAACCTCACCATTTCAATGGTTTCTATACAGCAGATGTAGTAGACATATGACAGGTAATCTTTCTTGGTTCACAAAAACTGAAGACTACAAAGGAGGATCTGTGACCTTTGGAGATGGAAGCAGCTGTCTTATTAGCAAAAAGGGTACTATCAAACTTCCAGGTATTCCCGAAATCCATGATATTGTTTATGTTAAAGGAATAAAACCTAATCTTTTGTCTGTCAGTCAAATTTGTGATAAAAGTCACAAAGTTATCTTCAATATGAGAGGATGTGATATTGAAGATAAGTCCGAAAAAGTAATTTTTCGAGGAAGAAGAAGTATGAATAATTGTTATCTCCTTGATATACAAGCCAATCTATACTGTAACTTGACTAAGGTTGAGTCAACTCATTTGTGGCATGAACGCTTTGGTCATATCAACTACAGAATGCTAGGTAAGATCATTAACCGTGAACTTGTCAAAGGCGTTCCAAAAATTAACACTAAAGTAGAAGGTGTTTGTGGTGCATGCCAAAAGGGTAAGCAAGGAAAAATTCCACACAAACTTTCTCGAGATATAGCCACTCGTTCTCCTCTCGATCTTATACATATGGATCTATTCGGTCCAATCCAACAAGCATCTGTTGGAGGCAATAAGTATGCTTTAGTGATGGTAGATGATTATACTCGGTTCACATGGGTTGCTTTTCTGAAGCACAAAAATGACACTCTTGAGGAGTTCAAAATCATTGTGAATAGAATTCAAAATGAACAAGGTCGCAAGCTTAAGAAGATAAGAAGTGATCGTGGTACATAATTCAAGGATACGAAGGTATATGAATACTGTAATAGTTTTGGAATAAGTCATCAATTCTCTTCTCCTATTACACCTCAGGCAAATGGAGTAGCTGAGAGAAAGAATAGAAATATTCAATAAATGGCAAGAGTAATGCTTTATAATAAAAACCTACCATTAACCTTATGGAGGGAAGATGTATTTATAACATGTTATTTTATAAACAGAGTCTATTTAAGATCAAAAACTCTAAATACCCCATATGAATTATGGTATGGAAGAAAACCCAATCTAAGTTATTTAAGGGTTTTCAGAAGCAAATGCTATATTCTCAAAGACAGAGAACATAGAGGAAAATTTGATTCCAAAAGTGATGAAGGAATTTTTCTTGGCTATGCATCTGACAGTCGTGCCTTCAGGGTATAAAATATTAGGACCAAAGTCATGATGGAATCAATTAATGTGGTCATTGATGACATTAGAGATTTTTTCCAAGACAATCACACTGCAACAGAGCTTCCTCCCTCTAAAACTGTTGTTAAAGAAAAACATACTGAAGCCAAACCATCTGTTGTTCCTTTAATTAGTGACATCGATGATAAAGATGATAATGAAAGTATTGTTGAACAACCCAATGATACCGAAAATATTTTCCAAAAACCCGTTAAATGGGTACATGAAAGACACTCGTATGAAGACATTATTGGAGATGCCAATGCTAGAGTTATGACTCGAAGAGAACTTCAGAATGTCTGTCACTATTCATGTTTCTTTCTTCAACAGAGCCGAAAAATGTTGTGGAAGCACTTAGTGAACCTGCTTGGGTAAACTCAATGCACGAGGAACTCAATCAGTTTAAAAGACAAGAAGTGTGGGAACTTGTTCCTAAGTCACCAGGAGTAAACATCGTTGGAACAAAGTGGATCTACAAGAACAAATCAAATGAATTTGGGACGATTGTCAGAAATAAAGCTAGACTCGTTTCTCAAGGATATTCTCAAATAGAAGGTATTGATTTTGATGAAACTTTTTCTCCTGTAGCTCGTTTAGAATCAATAAGACTATTACTTGCATATGCTTGCTATCTTAAGATAAAACTCTTTCAAATGGATATTAAATCTGCATTTCTGAATGGGGATTTAAAAGTAGAAGTTTTTGTTGCTCAACCTAAAGGATTTGAAGATCCATTATTCCCAGATTATGTCTTTAAACTTAAAAAGGCCTTGTATGGTCTAAAACAAGCTCCAAGAGCTTGGTATGATAAACTGACATCATTCTTACTCCAAAAAGGGTTCTCTAGAGATGGTGCTGATAAGACACTTTTCACCAAGTGGAGTGGAAAAAATGCACTTGTAGCACAAATATATTTGATGACATCATCTAAGGATCCACCTCAAAGACTCTAACAGATGAATTTCTAAACCTTATGAGTGGAGAATTCGAAATGAGTAATGTTGGAGAATTATCATATTTTCTTGGTTTGCAAATACAACAACAAAAGGACAATATTCTTCTTTCTCAAGAAAAATATGCAAGAAATTTAGTTGAAAAATTCGAACTAAGAGATGCACAACCTATGGAAACTCCAACACCAACTACTAGAAAACTTCGATCAAATCCAGGAGAAAAATCAGTTGATCAGAAACTATACAGATCTATGATAGGGAGCTTGTTATATCTAACTGCAATAAGACCAGACATTGCCTTTAGTGTGGGTTGTTGTGCTAGATTTCAAGCAGATCCAATAGAATCACATCTCAAAGCTGTAAAACGAATCATTAGATACGTTAATGGTACAATAGATTATGGTCTTTCATACTCTATGGATACGAACAACGGTCTTGTTTCCTATTCAGATGTTGATTGGGCAGGATGTATAGATGATCGTAAAAGCACCTCTTTTGGTTGGTTATATGTTGGTCAAAATCTTGTAGCTTGGCATAGCAAGAAACAGAATTCACAGTCCTTATCAACCTGCGAAGCAGAATATATTGTTGCTGGTACATGTTGTACCCAACTTTTGTGGATGAAACAAATTCTCATTGACTATGGAATAAATATTTCAACTATGAGCATACTGTGTGATAACTCAAGCGCTACTCAATTGACTGAGAACCCAGTTGAACATTCTCGTACTAAACACATAGATATCAGATATCACTTTATTAGAGAGTTATATGAGAATGGTGTTATCAAATTGGAGTATGTTCCATCCGAACGCCATCTAGCTGATATTCTTACCAAACCCTTAGATAGAGCAACTTTCAAAAATATAAGGAAATCCATAGGGATTGTCAAGGTACATTAGTACCTTGTGTGTCCGGTTTTCAACTCTTGCTTGCAATTGTTAAAACCGGTTTTCAACCTTTCTCTGATAAAGGTTGGTTGTTGTTATTCTTTTGTTTTACATAAGGATGACAACATAATGATATTTCGATATCAATTCTCCCTGGAAGAAGATGCAAACATATTGGAGAAGTGGATGCGAAATTTGAGGTAACGAGTTTGTTAGTTAATCATTTTCATGTTTAAGAAAAGCCTGATTTTTATTTCATATATATTTTTCTTTTGCTTAACAAAATTTAGGTACAATTGATATTTTATTCCATTATGTGTGTATGGATGTGTGTGTGATTCAATTGGTTTCGGCTAAGAAAAACTATTGTTATCTTGCTTTATTGTGTGGTATCAATTGTTTAGGCTTACAAAATTTCGGTGCAATTGCGGTGTTTAAATGCTTATGTTGATTCAATTGCTTCCGGTTGAGGTGAATACTTGTGCAAGTTGATTTATTTGGTTTGTATGAATTATTTATGGCTTAACGAAATAAAAGATTTACGGGATGGATTGTTTAGTCCAATTTGATTCCGGATAAGTGAAGCTAAGTTTAGCTTAGTTAAACTTATCAAAGTGGAGGTTGCGGTTATTCAAGTCTAATCGAATTCCTTAACAAGAAATGCTAGTTAACTAACCTAGTACTTGTCTTGTTTAAAATTTAAAGGTCTAAGTTATATGGATAATTAGAACCTGATGAGAAAAATAGAGTTATCTTTATTTTGGTCTTATCGAATGAAGCGGTTGTATTTGTACAATCGGTTTAGCAAAGGGACTAAGGCGCTTAGTTGATTTTTGGTTTGCTAAACTAAATTGGGAAAATTGCTTCGGGCAATTGGTTCCTTGATAACATATCAAAACAAATTACTTTATAGTTGTGTGGAACCTTCGTACTTAACTTTATAGGTTTGCAAGTCTATTTTGAGATTTGTAAGATTCTTTTCGTGTTGTCCTTTATTTTTTCGTTTCTTTGTCATTTTGTGACAAAAAGGGGGAGAAATATATGGAGTAAACAAGTGATACTGGTATTGATTTTATATTGATTGGTATCACTAAGGAAAAGAGCAATTGTGCTTAAACGTTTATCTAACGAAATAGTGAAAGCATAGACTAAGGGGGAGTAGCATATCATATTAATTGGTACAAAAAAGACGTGCGGATTTATGAAATCTACCTATCTCACATTTAGGAAAAGTATTAACTTTGTTATTATAATGTCAACAGCGGCATTTAAGGATTGAATGAATGCAGGTTATTGTGTTGTTGAATTCGGGAATCAAGCGTTTGTGTAATGAATTATTGTAATTTGTTTATCCATATGATTGTAAGAGTTTTGTCACTAAAATTGACAAAGGGGGAGATTGTTAGAGCATAGCTCGGTTGAACCCACCAAGCGTTGGTATGTCAAGTTTGGTTGTCATATTTTAGTGAATCAAAACTCATTTTAAGAGTCGCTTGATTATGTACTAGAGTCAACTTCGTATAGGTTAGCTTGAAAGTATTAGGATATGAGACATTACAAGTATTGCGAAGACTTGAAGAAGTGAAGAAGTAAGAAACTACAACGACAACATCATCCTTCTTCTTGAGGTTAGTGATATTTGACTTGAACTGTTTCATTCCCTAACGTATCTTTCAAGTCGTGCATATTGAAAACGAAACTGCGAAGCATGAACACTCTAGATAGACATAGTATTAAGGAATACAATATGAAGTTTATTTCTTAACCATTAAACTTTGTAGATAAGACATCGACATAATCGTTTAAATGCTATTGTGATTATGTATGGGTATGAGGTGAGGATTTCATCCTAGGAAACAATGTTTTACATGTGTTTTAAGGAAGTAAGTTCATAAAAAAATTTATGAATCGAAAAGGAAATCTCCAGGCGTTATTGGGATTGTTATTCAGTGCATATCTTGTGAACATCCAATATGTGTGATTTAGTATAACCGCTCACGACTTGTTTGTGTTCTTGGTAAAACTATTCACAAAGGCATGACTTATGTATTGGTATTGTTAGAGCATTTCTCGGTCGAACTCTCATGAGTTGTTATCTCAAGCATGTTTGTCAATGTTAGTGATCAAAACTATAAGTTTTGATTTCTAGTCTATTATAGCTAAGTCTCGGACTAGGATAGAAAGTGTAGTTGAGCTCAAGGACATCATAGTGATTCATCATACAAGTAGAAGAACTACTCAAGGAACCGGTGAAACTTCTCCACAAAAAAATATGTGAAGACTTGAACTTATCTATCACTCAAAAGTCCGTATACTCTATCTCCTACTCTTTGAGACAAGAAGTCGTATGCTATATATATAGACTTGGATTATACACATTTGGTATTTCGAGCCGAGTATACCTCGCCTATCTATATCTCGAAATATGTGTTGGTAAGATTTTCGCTTCGATCAAGTTTATCTTTACCTAGTGACGAAAGTCATGATATGTTTCAATCATCTTGAAAACTGCTTTGACGAGAAATGGTGTAACAACTATAAAACGTCCTCTAAGAATGTTTCAGTGATTGAAATGAGATTTTAGATTACATAACCAATGGTGGACATAAGCATTATTGTGAAAACACATTTATGTATAAGTCCTATTCCTTGAACCAAAGTTTGCGAACTTTGTTGATCAAGAGAACCGGAAGAATGGCGTGAGCCAAGTCCGCGAACTGCCGAAGTTCTCAAACCCGAGAATTTCTGCTGGAGTTGACAAACTACTTGCATGAATCTAAGTCCGTGAACTCAATCCGCGAACCGGAGAAGTTCTAATTCCCGAGAATTTCTGCTGGAGTTTGTAAACTCTGCCCGGTAACTTAAGTCTGCAAACCTAGTCTGCGAACTTGAGAAGGTTATATATCTGAAGATGATTTCTGAACTTAAACTTAAAAAGACTAAGGAATGCAGTTCGCAAACCGTGGCTATAAAAGTTCATGAACCGATTCAAATGAATCAAATCATCTTTGCTTTAATTGTGTCTTCTGTAGTACATAAGATTTCCTTGAAATTAAACAACTCTCAAACTAGTTCATTTGAAGTCATTTGAACTAGTTATGGTGAAGAAGAACATGGTTGATCTGAAATGCTCATATGGATAACCTTTTGGTTAACTATTGTTGAACCAACAAGTGCATACGTTTGGGTACGGTTAACAAACCTAGAAACATGCATTGTCAAGTGTGTGTGACAAGCTAAGTTTTGATCTAAGGGTTGAGAAATATTAGCTTGAATCTAAATCAGGTTTTCATCTAATGGTGGATATTGATTGCTTTGTTACCAAGGTAACTTAATTGCAAACCCTGATTTGATAGACTATATAAAGGAGACATCTATTATTGTGGAAAACTAATCCCCACACCTTCGTGTGATACTAGTTTGCGTGCTAGAGTCGTTTCTCCTTTAACCTTTGGATTTCTTCTTCTAAACCCAGGTTAACGACTTAAAGACTTCATTGGGATTGTGAAGCTAGACCGATACTACTTTTATCGTAGTTGTGTGATGTGATCTTGCATCTTCTATCATACGAGTGCAATCAGATTGATTGGATTGAGATTGATATATCCGATAGGCAAGATATAAAAAGTAGTCACAAGCATCTTCGTCTCATTGTTTGTGATTCCGCAACATCTTGTTTCGCTACCATACGATTAAGATTGTTGTGAGGTGATTGATAACTCTAGGCTGTTCTTCGGGAATATAAGATCGGATTATCAATTGGTTTCTGTTCACCTTGATTATTATTAAAAGACGGAACAAAACCTTTAGGGTTTATCTGTGGGAGACAGATTGATCCTTTGATAGACTTGTCTGTGTGAGACAGATTTGTTTATTGTCAAAGCCTGCGATTTTGGGTCGTAGCAACTCTTAGTTGTGGGTGAGATCACCTAAGGGAATCAAGTGCGCAGTATCCTGCTGGGATCAGAGGCGTAGGGATTACAAGTGTACCTTGGATCAGTGGGAGACTGATTGGGGTTCAACTACAATCCCGTACGAAGTTAGATTGGAGTAGGCTAGTGTCTGTAGCGGCTTAATACAATGTGTGTTCAATCTGGACTAGGTCCCGAGGTTTTTCTGCATTTTCGGATTCCTCGTTAACAAAATTTCTGGTGTCTGTGTTATTTCTATTTTCGCATTATATTTGTTTATATAATTGAAATAATACAGGTTGTGTGTTTTAATCAATCAATTGGAAATCCGACCCTTGGTTGTTGATTGATATTGATCGATCCTTGGATATTGGTCTTTGGTACCATCCAAGTTATTCCTTGTGTTTGATTAAGGACTCGCTGATTTCTGTTAGCTCGAGTAAATCAAAACAAGAGAGAGATATTAACTCCTCGATATACTTTAATCTAGATTGAGTCTGACTATCTAGTTGATTCTCTAGAAAAGTATATTGGAGTTAGTCCATACAGATTTCTAAGCAAAATATTGGGTGGTGTTGTTAGACCCCCGCTTTTTCAATTGGTATCAGAGAAGGCAAATACGTTAAAGACCTTATAAGTCTGTATTTCTAGTGATCTGATTATGGACGAGTTTATCTCTAATAACGTACCAGTTCAAAAATTACCAGATGATTCTAAAAGCTTGGATTCACCCGAGAGAACTATCACATCTAAGTCAATATCTAAACATTCTCTTGATATAAAAACTGTTGATTGGGAAACTCTCCTAGAAGAACAGTTGGATGAACTTTCTGATGAAGGTGATTCAGATATTGATAGAGATGTTGATGAGGAAGTCTTAGAGTATGTTAAGTTTTTGGATTCGTGGAAGATGAAGAAGATTACAACTTCTCATGTCTCACCTCTTATGACTCCTCTCTGCCGAGAAAACAAGAAATTGAGAAGATGTTACACGGGTGTTTATTTTTCGAATCGTTCTAATGAATCGATACTCAAGGATTCTGAGGAAAACCTACGTATGAAGTCACTTGAATGTAATAATCTTTATCAAAAGTACTTTTTGTTGGAAGAGAAACTTTTGGAATCTGAAGAAATGTTTAACTCTAAACAAATTAGTTTTGATGACAGAGAAAGTGTTTGTTTCGCTCGAGAAAAACACCTTGAGACTGATTTAGCTGCTGCTCTTGATAAAATCAAGATGTTGGAAGATGACTTGAAAAAGTTCAATACTAGTTCAAGCAAATTAACCACTATTCTAGGAGCAAGGAAAAATCATTGTGATACACAAGGATTGGGCTATGAGGGAATAGATTCTCCAAGTATTAGCAAAGAGGTAAAATTTGTCAAGGCTAGTGATTCTTCTCAAAAAAGGTTCCACTGATGGAAAAAGTGAAATACCTTCACCGGCAATTAAGGTTCGAAAGAGAAAATAATATCAACCTCCAAAGTCATCATATACAGATCGAGGTAAGAACATTCCTTATGTTTGCCACTATTGCGGAAATAAAGGTCACCTGGAAAGGAGATGCCGTTTTCGTATAAGGAATAAGAAAATTCATGATGTTCTTGTTTGGGCATCACAAGAAGTTGTGAAACCAAGATCATATGCTAAGGCTAATCCCCTTAACATTACAGGTTGTAACTTTCCAACCTTTAGGCAAAGGAATCGTTGATGTGATAAACCTAGATTTGCCGATAAACGTTATACGAATCCTTTTCACAATCATAATGGTTATCAAAAGGATAAATTCGTAAAGAAGAAGACAATATTCGATGCTCCCAATTGGAGAAAGACTAACTTGCAAAAGAATAGTCATTACAATTCTCTTCCGAGAAATCTTGAAGAGAGTAATGGGAAGAAGGTTCTGGTTGTTCCTAAACGCACTCAGAAGTGGGTACCAAAGAAATCTAATGATGTTTTGAGTGTGAAAAGGAATAATCTTCCAGAAAATTCCATGACTATGGAGAAGGCAGTATCCATGATGTTGGAACTTAACAAGTTTTTTGGAAAAATGGAATTGGATGTGAAAGGCTCTAAAAATGATCCCTTTCATGATAATCCAAAGGTCAACTGTGGTGAACAAGACATTGCTCACCCCAACACAACTTGATTGTGTTGTAGTGCATCCTCACCAAGGAATTCCCTGTTATGTATACGGTGAGGGAAGCACGAAAATTGAGGCGCACCGATTATGTTCGGTAAGGCTGTAGAATTCAATTGGATTCATCTAAAAAGGTATGTCTATAAACTTGAGCAAGATTTGTGATTTTATTTATTTAGAGAACTTATAATGATTCACGTACCTTTTTTATCGTTCTTTTCTACCTAACTTGATCTGTGTTTAAGGTTCTTAAACGTTTAGGTTTGAAAATAGTAGTTCGGGATGTTTGGACTTCATGGTACACCTACCAGGTATGCATACCATCTTTTAAAATCAAAATCCAGGGGTTTAAGTTCGCGGACTTGAAAGTTCGTTTGCAAACCCGTATGCATACTTGACGTCGATATTCGGCAAACTTGCTTTGGCCGTAACTTCTTCGTACGGACTCGGAATGACCTCATTCCTTTTGCATTCTCTTCCTCTTTAAATTATCTTCAAAATGGATGTATTATTGAATTTGTATGAGTTAAGATTGGTATTTGTCCTGTCTCTTGTTTTTGAGTGTTTTGCTCCGTTTCGTTGCACTTGTTCCACTTCTCTTGGACTTGGGCACTTGGATTCATGGAGTAGTACTCTTCTAAGCTCATTTTTAGCTTTTACAAGAATGTTGTTGGTGAATCACAAAGAAGAGTTCAAGAATGGTAAGTAGTACACATTACTATGGGGTTCTTGAATGTTCACAATCATTTTATGTGAACTATGGTGCATGGTCGTTAATGACTTTGTATGTTCTTTTTTGAAAATATTTTTATACGCCTTTGGTAGCTATTCTTGGTATAAATACGGGAGAAAAATATTGATTCTACTCTCTAAGGACAAATTATCTTATATGTGCATTATGAGTTTGTCCTGATGCCTAGGAAACTTCTTATGAGAATTTATTCTTCTTTTGAGAAGGATTACTACAGTTTGGAATAGCCAGTATTGTGATTACACATAACTATGTCCAACGTTTTCATCTTCATGTTTTTAGATTTATTGGTTTAAATTCTAAAAACTATTTGAGAGATGATTTTTGCAGTATTAATCTTTATGATTTTAGATATTGCAATTTGTTATGGGATATGTGTGTTTATGTCCGTGAACTTGATTGTCCCATACTTTGTCAAAAGTAAATTCGTTTGTTATCAATATTCATGTATTGATTAAAGAATGAATGGACTTTTGACAAATACAAAAGTTAAGCCTATATTGTCAATTCTTGATGGAAGATAGGTTAAAATCTTTTGTGACAAGGATGATGTCTATTGATTGTCGTTATGCAAATAGTGGTTGAAGATAGAATGAATCCTTGTATATTCCGCAGTATTGATCATCCCTGATCCATATTTATGTGTATACTGCAATACTCCATAAGTTTTTCTTGTGTTGAGTATATAGACGATTAAGCTAATCATTCTCGTATGGTTCACTTAGTCGTAGCTCCGTAAGTTTTCTTATGTCGATCATAATCAATTAAATTGATCACTTTTTTTGTGTTTATTTTGATTGCGTATTCTGATTAAATTAATCATCGGTTTACTTGTGATTAATTTGATTGATTTTTTGGATATAGAAAATCATTCTTATGGTTTTTGGTGTCCAATAAAAATCCTTCTTTTCTTTTGAAATTAAAGTCGCTCTTGTTGTTATTTCGGGAATGACATGAAATGGGGGAGAGTTCTTTTGAACTTGTGCTTAATGGTCATATCTTGAGGGGTGTGCGGCTGTGGAATTTTAAAGGGGTTATCTTGTATCTTAAGCACAATGTTAGTGATCAAAACTATAAGTCTTGATTTCTAGTCTATTATAGCTAAGTCTCGGATTAGGATAAAAAGTGTAGTTGAGCTCAAGGACTTCATGGCGATTCATCATACAAGTAGAAGAACTACTCAAGGAACCGGTGGAACTTCTCGACAAAAACGTATGTGAAGACTTGAACTTATCTATCACTCAAAAGTCTATCTACTCTATCTCATGTCTTTGAGACAAGAAGTCGTATGCTATATATATAGACTTGGATTATACACATTTGGTATTTCGAGCCGAGTATACCTCGCCTATCTATATCTCGAAATATGTGTTGGTAATCTTTTCGCTTAGATCAAGTTTATCTTTACCTAGTGACAAAAGTCATGATTAGTTTCAATCATCTTGAAAATTTCTTTGACGAGAAATGGTGTAACAACTATATAATGTCCTATAAGAATGTTTCAATGATTGAAATGAGAGTTTAGATTACATAACCAATAGTGGACATAAGCATTGTTGTGGAAACAAATTTATGTATAAGTCTTATTCCTTGAACCAAAGTTTGCGAACTTTGTTGATCAAGAGAACCGGAAGAATGAAGTGAGCCAAGTCCGCAAACTACCGAAGTTCTCAAATCCGAGAATTTCTGCTGGAGTTGACAAACTACTTGCGTGAAGCTAAGTCCACGAACTCAGTCCGCGAACCCAGTACGCGAACCGGCGAAGTTCTCATTCCCGAGAATTTCTGCTGGAGTTTGTAAACTCTTCCCGGTAACTTAAGTCCGCGAACCTAATCTGCGAACTTGAGAAGGTTATATATCTGAATATGATTTCTGAACTTAAACTTAAAAAGACTAAGGAATGCATTTTGCAAACCATGGATATAAAAGTTCATGAACCGGTTCAAGTGAATCAAATCATCTTTGCTTCAATTGTGTCTTGTGTAGTACATAAGATTTCCTTGCAATTGAAAAACTCTCTAACTAGTTCATTTGAAGTCATTTGAACTAGTTATGGTGAAGAAGAACATGGTTGATATGAAATGCTCATATGGCTAACCTTTTGGTTAACTATTGTTGAACCAACAAGGGAATACGTTTGGGTACGATTAACAAACCTAGAAACGTGCATCGTCAAGTGTGTGTAACAAGCTAAGTTTTCGATCTAACGGTTGAGAAATATTAGCTTGAATCTAGAGCAGGTTTTCATCTAACGGTGGATATTTATTGCTTTGTTTGTTACCAAGGTAACTTAATTGCAAACCCTGATTTGAGAGACTATATAAAGGAGACATCTAGTATTGTGCAAAACTAATCCCCACACCTTATGTGTGATACTAGTTTGTGTGCTAGAGTCGTTTATCCTTTAACCTTTGGTTTTCTTCTTCTAAAACCAGGTTAACGACTTAAAGACTTCATTAGGATTGTGAAGCCAGGCCGATACTACATTTATCGTAGTTGTGTGATCTGATCTTGCATCTTATATCGTACGAGTACAATCAGATTGATTGGATTGAGATTGATATCTCCGATAGGCAAGATATAAAAAGTAGTCACAAACATCTTCGTCTCGCTGTTTGTGATTCTGCAACACCTTGTTTCGCTACCATACGATTAAGATTGTTGTGAGGTGATTGATAACTCTAGGCTGTTCTTCGGGAATATAAGACCGGATTATAAATTGGTTCCTGTTCACCTTGATTATTATCAAAAGACGAAACAAAACCTTTAGGGTTTATCTGTGGGAGACAGATTGATCCTTTGATAGACTTGTCTGTGGGAGACAGATTTGTTTATTGTCAAAGCCTGCGATTTTGGGTCGTAGCAACTCTTAGTTGTGGGTGAGATCAGCTAAGGGAATCAAGTGCGCAGTATCCTGCTGGGATCAGAGGCGTAGGGAGTACAAATGTACCTTGGATCAGTGGGAGACTGATTGGGGTTCAACTACAGTCCACTCCGAAGTTAGCTTGGAGTAGGCTAGTGTCTGTAACGTCTTAATACAGTGTGTGTTCAATCTGGATTAGGTCCCGGGGTTTTTCTGCTTTTGCGGTTTCCTCGATAACAAAATTTCTGTTATCTGCGTTATTTCTATTTCCGCATTATATTTGTTTATATAATTGAAATAGTACAGGTTGTGCGTTTGAATCAATCAATTGGAAATCCGACCCTTGGTTGTAGATTGATATTGATTGATCCTTGGATATTGGTCTTTGGTGCCATCCAAGTTATTCCTTGTGTTTGATTAAGGACTCGCTGATTTCTGTTAGCTCGAGTAAATCAAAACAAGAGAGAGATATTAACTCCTCGATATACTTTAATCTAGATTGAGTCTGACTATCTAGTTGATTCTCTAGCAAAGTATATTGGAGTTAGTCCATACAGATTGCTAAGCGAAATATTGGGTGGTGTTGTTAGACCCCCGCCGTTTCAGGTATGACTTTTATTGGTGATACTGATCTTAAGTAATCACCTGAGATGGTATGATCGACTTTGTGCTTTGTTGAACCGAATCTGGGTAAAGGGGAACCGATCCTATGAAGAGGTGCGTGCAACACATCACAAAGGGGAATCAGTTCTTGTATGAGGTGCAGCAAGTTTGTATTATAAAAGGGAACCGATCCTATGGACATGTGTAACACATTTTTAGGCAAAGGGGAACCGATCCTATGGACATGTGCAACACATATGAGTTAGATACAATATATATGTGGGGAACCGATCCTAGTACCTAGTCAACCGAATTTTGGAAAACTAGTGTAACCATGCACAGTACTCACATGAAGGTAGAACCGAAACTTGTTTTGGTAGTACCATTAAACCCATGATTTGTGATTGAGTGTTTCTTAATCAATCGCATAGTTCTTTAAAGTAAGATGAACCAATTCTAAACTTGTTTGAAAGTGTGGAAAATCGGTTTTAAGATTATAAGTATGAAAGAGGACTTACAAAGGAAGGATGTCGGCATACTTTGAACACGTACAATAATGTTTATCTTTTATTGTTCCAAGTTATTCCTTAATAGCTATAGGAAGAAAATCCCAGGATCCAAATATAAATAAGTTAAGAATCTTTTAATTAAGGTTGTTAATTTTATTTTAGGAAAATGAGAATTAGTAATGTGCATTTACTAGTTGAGATTTTCCAAACAGATTTTCGGTCATTATTTAGGACAGAGCATTTCCAGGAATTATGGAAACCGAATTTGTGCTTTAATGAATATCTTGAGAATATTTTCGGTTTTGGAAATTCGTTGGTGTTCAAACTTCCTTTTCTATAAATACTTGAAGTTTACATTTCTAGCAAACTAATCCTTCGTGACAGCTGTTTGACGGTGAAAACAGTTTCTGCTGATTTTGGTAATTTCGAGTGTGTGGGTGAGAAACGAGTCTAAACCCTAAACAATGTGCTGCAAGGGAGTACTTTGATTCAAGAGATCAATCTGTACAAATCCAGCCTAAACCAAGAAATGGTCGTTCCAGACTTGCTTCGGTCACAAATGGAAGGAGAAGGGTTGGTCTAGGGAGGGAAGCGAAGAGAGTGTTGAGACCAGAATAGTTGATTCGGGAAGAGTAGTTGTTTGACGACTTGTATCAGAAAGTGAAAAGCTAACAAGTAATTTCTGAGTGTTGTATTCTCCTGACCAAAACCTGTATTTGGTGAAAATAGGTGAGACCTATTTATACAAGTCGCAACGAAATGTACCCTGGTCTCGTAAGAAGTGGAAACGATTGAGTAAATGGAAGAAAATGGTAACGGGTAACGCCTGGAATTGATGTTTCCATAATGAAGGAAACGTTTCACCATTAATTCTTGTATTTACTAACCGCCTCACCCTTATGACACTTTCTGTAACATGCGTAGTGTACGCCGCACACTATAAACCGCCAGACCAATACCCTGATGAGCATCCCCCAGTTTGTGACATGTTTTGATGTCTCGAGTGTTTTCCTGGAAAACGTGTAGCATGTTTCTACGTGTGGCGTGGCTAAAGGATTTGGCGTTTGTAGCCAAGTTGGTGTCGTGACCAAAGAATAGGCATCGTAGCCAGGTTGGTGCCGTGACCAGAGAGTTAGCATCGCATCCAAGTTGGTACCGTGACCAAGAGTTAGCATCGCAACCAAGACATTGCCACGAGTCATTTGGTAGCAGGTTTGTACGGATGAGATCTGCATCTCATAAGGAAGGGTAGCCGTAGATTGTTGCAACCCTTCGTTTGGCAACCAGCGGCATGGTTGCAGCGCTTGCATGCTCTTGGCACAGCCAAATTAGGATTTTGGCATCGTGGCCAAGAATTGGCGTCGCGGCCAAGAGATTTCCAAAAATCGTTTGGTAGCAAGTTTGTATGGCTGAGATTCGTATCTCAGGAGGAAGGGTGGCCGTTGATTGTTGCAACCCTTTGTTTGCATCCAGTGGCATGGTTTAGGCGCGGCCGAGCTAGGATTTTGGCGTATTTTAGGCGCGACCAAAATTAGGGCTTGGCATTGGGACAAAAGTTGCAACGCGTTTGGTGGCAAACTTGTACGGTTGAGATTTGCATCTCACGAGGAAGGGTGGACGTTGATTGTTGCAACCTTTCTTTTGGCAGGCAGCGACATGTGGTAGGGCCGGCATGGTTTTAGCATATTTTTAGGCGCTGCCAAAATTAGGGTTTTGGCAAAACCGTGATGTTTGGCCTTGGGCCGGAAGTTTCCATGCGTTAGGTGGCGAACTTGGACGGCTGAGATCTGCATCAGATGGAAGGGTAGCCGTTGATTGTTGCAACCCTTTATTTGGCATCCAGCGACATGTGGCAGGGACGGCATGGCTTTGGCATATGTTAGGCGCGTCCAAAATTAGGGTTTTGTCAAAACCGTGATGTTTGGCCTTGGGCTGGAAGTTGCCATGCGGTAGGTGGCGAACTTGGACGGCTGATATCTGCATCTCAGATGGAAGCGTAATCGTTGATTGTTGCAACCCTTCGTTTGGCAGCCAACGACATGTGGCAGGGCCGCCATGGATTTGGCATATTTTAGGCGCGACCAAAATTAGGGTTTTGGCAAAACCGTGATGTTTGACCTTGGGCCGGAAGTTGCCATGCGTTAGGTGGCGAACTTGGACGGCTGAGATCTGCATCTCAAATGGAAGGGTAGCCTTTGATTGTTGCAACCCTTCGTTTGGCAGCCAACGGCATATGGTAGGGCCGGCATGGCTTTGGCATATTTTAGGCGCGGCCAAAATTAAGGTTTTGGAAAAACCGTGATGTTTGGCCTTGGTCCGGAAGTTTCCATGCGTTAGGTGGCGAACTTGGACGGCTGAGATCTGCATCTCTGATGGAAGGGTAGTCGTTGATTGTTGCAACCCTTCGTTTGGCAGCCAGCGGCATGTGGTAGGGCCGGCATGGCTTTGGCATATTTTAGGGCGGCCAAAATTAGGGTTTTGGCAAAACTGCGATGTTTGGCCTTGGGACGGAAGTTGCCATGCGTTAGGTGGCGAACTTGGATGGCTGAGATATGTATCTCAGATGGAAGGGTAGCCGTTGATTGTTGCAACCCTTCGTTTGGCATCCAGCGGCATGTCGCAGGTCCGGCATGGCTTTGGAATATTTTAGGCACGGCCAAAATTAGGGTATTGGCAAAACCGTGATGTTTGTCCCTGGGACGGAAGTTGCCATGCGTTAGGTGGCGAACTTGGACGGCTGAGATCTGCATCTCAGATGGAAGGGTAGTCGTTGATTGTTGCAACCCTTCGTTTGGAAGCCAGCGACATGTGGTAGGACCGGCATGGCTTTGGCACGGAGATGTGGCTGGCATGGTATGCCATTGGCACCGTAGTGCAGCTGGCATGGTTGGCATGCCTTGGCGCGGAGATGTGGCTGGCATGGTATGTCATTGGCACTGTGGTGTTGATGGCATGGTGGGCATGCCTTGGCGCGGAGATTTGGCACCGTGGTGCAGCTGGCATGGTTGGCATGCCTTGGCGCGGAGATGTGGATGGCATGGTATGCCATTGGCACTGTGGTGCGGATGGCATGGTTGGCATGCCTTGGCGCGGATATGTGGCTGGCATGGTATGCCATTGGCACTGTGGTGCGGCTGGCATGGTTGGCATGCCTTGGCGCCGAGATGTTTCCAGTCAGTATTGAGGGTTCTGCCGTGGAATATAGCGTATATAAAAAAAGGTACCCTAGTAATTTTTACGTAGGCATGTTGAATGATTCAATAAATGTGCTAGTGGTCGAAATTATTACTCAAGTGTGACGTCACTGTTTGACTAAGGTTTTACGATTTTAACCCTCAGCTAAAAACCACCATCAACATTAAGTCCCTTGCTTAGCTCAGAATAGGGGCTTTGTTGCGAGGTAAGCATAAGGTGGTGACAGACAAGGATAAAATCGAAACGGCAAGTTATGAAGAGATGGTCAGGAAGATCCGTCTAACCTTTCTCGGGAGGTAAAAAGAATTCGTGATTCTTGTGTTGGCTTTGCGTAGATTCTGCTCGTGGTGCTGCTAGCTAGGCCACAGAGTGGTAGAGGTGGTTGCTGGCTTGGCTTCGCAAGCCGTTGGCATGGTGTGGCTTAAAACGGAGCCGCTGGTGTTGTTCGTCTTGGAATGGGACCACTGGCATAGGTTTGGCGTGATATGGAGTCGCTGGCGTAGGCTTGGTATGGGATTTTATTGGCTCCCGCTCGGTATGCGTACTGTTGGTGTAATCGTCTATGGGTGGAGAAGTTGTGCTGGAAGGACGCAAGCTGCTACCGCTGGAAAGGATGCAAGATGCTGGCGCTAGAAGGACGCAAGCTGCTAGCGCTGGAAAGGATGCAAGCTGCTGGCGCTGGAAGGACGCAAGCTGCTAGCGCTGGAAAGGATGCAAGTTGTTGGCACTGGAAAGATGCAAGTTACTGGCGCTGGAAGGACGCAAGTTGTTAGCGCTGGAAAGGATGCAAGCTGCTGGTGCTGGAAGGACGCAAGTTGTTAGCGCTGGAAAGGATGCAAGCTGCTGACGCTGGAAGGACGCAAGCTGCTAGCGCTGGAAAGGATGCAAGCTGCTGGCGCTAGAAGGATGTAGGCTGACGGCGCTGGAAGGGATGCAGGCTGCTAACGCGGGAAAGAACGCAGGATGCTGGCGCTGGAACTTCGGATACCAAACGGTGGTGATGGCGCTGAAACTTCGGCTATCAAACAGTGGTGATGGCGCCTGGCGACTTTGTCTAAATTAGGGTTTGGCATGACGAAACCCTAATTAGCGCCCTTTACTAAAATCGTTTTAGAAATATCGTATGGACTCGTATTTTGACGGTCCGCCCATCCATTCTGATCGGAAAATAATTTATTATCTCCCTACGCGGTAATATTTAGGTTTTGGGCTCGTTTAGGAGGTGAAAACAGCCCGACAGTAAAACTCAGAAAGAATTCAGGAGGGATGTTGCGGGCCCGAGGTAGCATAGTCGCGCCCAGTCATCTATTCCCGTTCATGGAGCAAGAAGGAATCTTTATTTTGTGCAAACTCTAGAAATTCCGTCCACATGAAAAGAGGTATCGACCCTCTTCTATTTTTTGTTGCCCGTCCGGATCCGTGCTTTCGTCTGTAGTGTCTCTCCAGTGGATTCCAAAATTTACTAAACTCCATTGCATTCTTGGGACGGATGGCTGAAACATATGCTCGGCAACGATCATGTCAGGGATAATCTTGGAGATCGAGGTTACGTTATCGGTCCATCTTTGACTTTAGGTTGTTCAGTGCTTGGACCTTCTGATCGCGATGACAATATGTTGTGGATGCTTGTATGGTCAAAATCTTCCGGAGCCACTAGATGAAATAGATGAGTTGGGAGGCGTTTTGGTGCCGATGTGCTGTTATCAAGTATTCAAGGATTTTGTTCCAAGCGACATCCTTCGAACCATCTTATGAATCTTGGACTATCGTATGGAATGGGATGCGGTGAGAAGTCCCCAGTTATACTTCCATTAGATCCGATGGCACGGCCGAATATGTGAATGTATCTTTGTGGCGTGCTTTTGGAGTCTGGTTGAGGGGAGTGAAAGCGTCCCATGCTGGTAGTCCCCATATGTAGCCTACTTTCATTGCATCGCCTTGAATCCATGTCCACGGGATTCGACACAAGATTATTGTACTCTTCTGGATGTGACGCTGGGATGCTTAGAATATCACATGGAATAAATATTCTCATGAATCTTTGATGGTCGTCGGGATGGACTGTGATGAGCAGTCCCCAGTCGCACTTTTCTTTGGTTTCTGAAGTTATTTACTCTTAAGCGGGTTTGGGATCCACCGCGGCCTCGTAAAATTTTGCAGGCGTCTTCTAGACAGAGAGGTGATGGTACTCTTACGCTATATCCTTGAAGAGTAGATGACCTTGTCGTGGCTATGACCTTTTGGTTGACCGTGTCTTATGATCTCTGACAGTGAAGGGATTCCGTGTAGACCGCAGTCCAAAAGTGTGGTTTACATGTTTCCATCTTCGTAGTGATTCTTTCCATGGTGAAGCTCTGGCTGGTATCACGAGCGGCAACAGTTCTTGGCAGCAGATGTGACCAGAAGGCACTACATCGTCGTGGGAACAAAGTAGGTTGGTTGGATGCGTAAGCGGGAAAACCGTCCATGACCACGAGCTTTGACGGGGTGGATCAAAAGGCGTCCACGACTAAGGAAATTGGCTGGCTGCGATCATGATCCTTGACATGGGGAGTGTGGTGGCACGATCCTTGGAAGGAAGGAGTGGAGGCCATGACACGATCCTTAAAAGAAGGATTGGCGGCTACAGCATGATCATTGGCAGGAGGAGCGGAGAACACGGGCACGAAACTCGGCAGGAAGGAAGCTTTGAAGCGGCTTCGGTTCTTGTTGAAACTTATAGAACAAAACACTGAAGCTTCGTCTTCGGATCCCGTATCATCTTATGGAGATAACGCTGAAACGAAGCGGCTTCTAGAGAGGGCATTGAAGCGGAGAGGCTGCTAGAGCGGGCGTTGAAGCGGAGCCGCTTCTAGAGGACGTTGAAGCGGAGCGTCTGCTGAAGCGAACGTTGAAGCGGCTCCTTATCTTCGATTGACGACATGTACAATATGATTGGACACACCGTCTCCGAGGATGTAATCTCAAGCTGGAAGTTCCATCGTGACATGTGCGTAGACTACAAGTTCAACGCTCCATGGTTTGTTGAGGGTTTTTCCGAGATCCAAAAGTTGCAGGCCAAGGCGATCGAAGGCCCTTCCGCGGATGTGATCAAACAACAGGAAGCGGAAATCGAAAGGTTGTCTAAAAGGTTGAAGCTGAAACGGGCGACTCTCCAAAGAACGAAGGAGGCTTTCTCTAAGAAGAGCAAGCCATTGATGAATGGCTTCTCTTGAATGTACTTCTGTCTTCTGAACTTCTTTTGGTAAGGTTTTTTTTTTTGAAAAACAAACGAAACGCCTAGTTTATGGTTTGGTTTTCTGGATTTTTTGGGTTGACAGATAATTGTTTCCTATGAGGGTTTTGGATTTTTCTTTGGGATGAATTATTTTAGAATAATGTTGTTTTGATTATGACTGTAAGTAGCACAAAAATTCCAGGAGAGTCATGGAACCGTGAATGTTGCATGACAATGGAAATTAATTTTGGGAATAACATGGTGTTTGGTTTCAATGCGGAGACATAAAGTAAATGGTTATGTATTTTTCCTGACAAGACTTACTTGCTTTTAAGGTCCCCCCCCCCCAACAAAATGGATCCGAGGGCATAAGTCCGCGTTTTATTGGCAACGTCGTGTTGCTCGCGATAAGTCCCCAGTCATTCCCCTTCATGTGATAATTGATAACTGAGCCGTTTGGTGACTGAGCCATTTGTCCCCGAGCGGATCGTTTGCTTCTACCATCTTGGAAGTCCCCTACTCCTTGTCGTGTGATAATTGGTAACTGGGTCGTTTAGTGACTGAGTCATTGATCCCCGAGCGGATCGTTTGCTTCTACCACCTTGATATCTGGGTTGAAGAATGAAATCGGTAATTGGAAATTGATATTGTAACCGAGAGATTAATCCCCCACTGTGGTCGCCAATTGTTTGAGGGTGAAAACAGTTTCTACTGATTTTGGTAATTTCGAGTGTGTGGGTGAGAAACGAGTCTAAACCCTAAACAATGTACTGCAAGGGAGTACTTTGATTGGAGAGATCAATCTGTACAAATCCGTCCTAAACCAAGAAATGGCCGTTCCAGACTTGCTCCGATCACAAAGTCAAGGAGAAGGTTTGGTCTATGGAGGGAAGCGAAGAGAGTGTTGAGACCATAATAGTTGATTCGGGAAGAGTAGTTGTTTGACTACTTGTATCAGAAAGTTAAAAGCTAATAGATGGGAAAGATAACAAGTGATTTCTGAGTGTTGTAATCTCCTGACCAAAACCTGTCTTTGGTGGAAATTGGTGAGACCTATTTATACAAGTCGCAACGAAACGTACCCTGGTCTCGTAAGAAGTGGAAACGGTTGAGTAAATGGAAGAAAATGGTAATGGGTAACGCCTGGAATTGATGTTTCCATAATGAAGGAAATGTTTCACCATTACTTCTTGTATTTACTAACCGCCTCACCCTTATGACACTTTCCTGTAACGGGCGTAGTATACGCCGCACGCTGTAAACCGCCAGACCAATACCCTGATGAGCATCCCTCGGTTTGTGATATCTAATCTTCAACATTCCTCGAAATCTTCGTCAGTTCCAAGTAATCCAATAATCCCAAAGGTTGTAAGTTTAGCATCACCGTTGTTGAAGATCTGTAGCTATAAAAATAAGAAAGCATCGGTCTCGATCATTGTTATACAGTGCCATAGTAATATTACACAGTGTCAAAGTCCAATTGTATCACAACTTCAACAATAATACTATGGTGATATGTATCACTCCCCCTTAGTCAATACTCCATCTCACATGGAAACCACTCCTCCTTACACAATGATCCGAAAACCATATGTGTTTGTAGTGTGAACTACATATTAACTCTCCCCCTTTTTGTCAATAAAATTGTCAAAGGTATAAGAACTGGATCATAATGAAATTTCCGTAAGAGACATTTCATAACTGAAAGAAAAAAATACATACCATATAATTTAGATGCAATCATATAAAGGAAGCTAGTAGCATTCATCAAGGAGTTTAAAAGATACAAGATAACCCCTTTAAAATTCCACAGCCGCACACCCCTCAAGATATGACCATTAAGCACAAGTTCAAAAGAACTCTCCCCCATTTGATGTCATTCCCAAGGGAACAACAAGATCGACCTTAATTTCAAAAGAAAAGAAGGATTTTTATTGGACACTAAAAACCATGAGAATGATTTTCTATATCCAAAATCTCAATCAAATTAATCACAAGTAAACCCATGATTAATTTAATCGGAATACGCAATCAAATTAAACACAAAAGTGATCAACTTAATTGATTATGCTCGACATAAGAGAACTTACAGAACATACGACTAACATACCCATCAAAAATAAATAGTAAAGTCGTTCATATACTCAACATAAGAGGAATCTTACGGAGTATGAAAATACTCAACTAGATTAATTACAAGAGATCCCATAATTAATCTAATTGGAATACACAATCAACCTAAAAGTAATCAATTTAATTGTCATTTATTTTTGGCTCGACATAAAAAGACTTATGGAGCAATAACTAAATAACCAAACAAGATGATTAATTTAGTTCAAGAATTCTCAACATAAAGTACCTTATGGAACAACCAACAAAGCTAATCAAAAATTAATCAACTTGGTTGTATCGTGCTCAACATAAGACACATTACGGAGCCTCACAGTATTACATAAAATATGGATCAGTGAAGATCAATACTGTGGAATACACAAGGATTCATTCTATCTTCCATCACTATTTGCATAACGATTTTTAATAGACATAATCCTTGAACACAAAAGATTTTAACCTATCTTCCATCAAAGAATTGATAATATAGGCTTCACTTTTATATATGTCAAAAGTCTATTCATCCTTAAATCAATACATGAATACCGATCATGAATGACTTTACTTTTGACAAAATATGGGACAACATAGTTCACGGACGTAAACACCAATATCCCATAACAAATTGCAATATAACAAATCATAAAGATTAAATACTGCAAACCATCATCCTCCAAATATTTTTAAAATTTAATACCAATAAACCTAAAAAAAAGAGCAAAACGATGAATATTAATAGCTATGTGTAGTCACAATCATTGATATTCAAGCACTAGTTATTATTCCAACTAAACCAAAAATAAGACATACTAGGCAACAATATCTTTGAGAAATTCCTTATCATTCCCGAACTCCTTGTCGTCAATAGCCATTGGAATATAAGGTTCGTGGAGGAAGGAGTCAATACCAACAAACCGTCTTGGCTGATGATGTCGAAGCAGGGCCTTCTAAATTTCCAAAGATCTTAAAACGCAAGCATTTATTTCACTAATCTCCTTTCTTACTTCCTTCAATTCATCAAGAACATCGGAAAACTTCTGAGAGTTAGAAGGGACAGCCCTTGGCTTTCTTATATTCCTCCTTTTTCTTTTCAAGGAAGAAGTTACTGGAAATCTTCGTCACTTCCAAGTACTCCAATGATCCCAAAGGTTGTAAGTTTAGCAACACCGTTGTTGAAGATCCGTAACTATAACAATGAGAAAGCATCGGTCTCGATCATTGTTATACAGTGTCATAGTATTATTACACAGTGTCAAAGTCCGATTGTATCACAACTTCAAAAATAATACTATGGTGATATGTGTCACTCCACCTTAGTCAATACTCCATCTCACATGGAAACCACTCCCTCTTAGACAATGATCCGAAAACCATATGTATTTGTAGTGTGAACTACATATTAATTCTCCCCCTTTTTGTCAATAAAATTGACAAAGGTACAAGAACGGGATCATAATGAAATTTCCGTAAGAGACATTTCATGACTAAAACAAAAAATACATACCATCTAATTTATATGCAATCATATAGCCGAAGCTAACATCATTCATCAAGGAGTTTAAAAGATACAAGATAACCCCTTTAAAATTCCACAGCCGCACACCCCTCAAGATATGACCATTAAGCACAAGTTCAAAAGAACTCTCCCCCATTTGATGTCATTCCCAAGGGAACAACAAGAGCGACCTTAATTTCAAAAGAAAAGAAGGATTTTTATTGGACACTAAAAACCATGAGAATGATTTTCTATATCCAAAATCTCAATCAAATTAATCACAAGTAAACCCATGATTAATATCCCATAACAAATTGCAATATAACAAATCATAAAGATTAAATACTGCAAACCATCATCCTCCAAATATTTTTAGAATTTAATATCAATAAACCTAAAAAAAATATAATAGCTACTTGTAGTCACAATCATTGCTATTCAAGCACTAGTTATTCTTCCAACTAAATCAAAAGAAGACATACTAGGAAACAGAAATAAAACTCAGTTTTTTAATAACCAAAGAAACTAAGCCTTGTCATCAACTAGAGATCGAACATGGAAGAGTTCATCAGTTGCCTTCTTTAGTTTATCTTTCAGAAAAACAAGATTTCTTGTTGCAATCCCGAGATGTTCTCGTAATACTTCAAAGTCTTGAAGAAGATTTCCTACCAGTTGTGAAGACATCTGAACTGGTAGGTTGTTTTCATGATCAACTGCATGAAAGCATGTTATGAAGACATCAATCAACTCACTGGTTTTGCCCTGCTCGACTTCAACAATCTTGTTGCTTCCATCCATTGTGCACAAAAAAATTCAATAGAATCTTCTGACCTTATGAAACCCAATATTTATGAGGTATTCCGAAAAACCCTAGGAACCATGGAGTTCGTGTGGGTCTGGTACGTGTGCTTGCGGTCAAAACACATGTGACACCAAGGAAAAAGGAGAAGCAAAGAAAACCAAGAGAGTGTTTTCAAGCGGCAGACACTTAGTGAAGGGATGAGCATAAATCTAGAGAAACTTTAAGCAACAACTTAATACACTCCTGCTAGCTTTCTCAAGATGAGCATCTTGAGAACAAAGAGCATCCTTCTTTGTTAAAAGAAGGATGCAACCTTATGCAATCGTGGTGTACTAAGATGAGCATCTTTCCCATCAATATTCACTTCTTCTTTTCCTTTATCAAGGATATTTAGAGAGACATTACTTGTCATAGCTGAAGAAGTTTTATCAAGAAAAAGGTTAGAAGTGCCTGAATCAACTGTTTTCCATGTTTTTTTGATGCTCCGTTTGAGTCTGTTTACACTGATTTTTAGATCTGAGACTCGATTGTTGATATGTAAGAAGTCCGGAGCGGAGTCTTGGATTTGCAGCTTTCTTCAGGGAGAGATGAGGAACTCAACTTTTCTTTCTTTTTCCTATGCCTTTTTCTTCTTGCAGGGTCAGTCATCCTTTTTCCACTATTCCTTCTTCCGTTGTAGCCATTTTTTGTTTTGAACATACAATTATCACAGTACATTCCTTGAGTGTTTAGAATGCCTTTTCCAACAATGTGTGAAACCGGTTTAATGATTTCTTTAGACATCCAAGTAAGAATGTTATGAAGCTTTTCATTCCTCAACTGATAACGACATCTACGCTCAGAATGTCCTTTATTCCCGCAGTAATAGCAGTTAAAGGAATTATTTTCAACCGTTCTCTTTTGAGCAGATTTAGAAGGAGCAAAATTCTTGTTTTTGGGACCATTGCAAGCTGCTAAAGGTTTTTCACATCGAGAATTATCACTAGCTTTAAAAAAGTTGATCTTATTACTTTTTGGAGCGTCTATTCCTTTATATCCCAGACCACGTGTATCACAGTGTTCTTTACATGCTTCAAGCATAGAAGATAATTTTGTAGAGATAGAATTGAATCTACTCAGACTCTCTTCCAGTGATTTTACTTTGTTAAGAGAAGCTGCAAGCTCAGTCTCCACGGATTTTTCTTTGGCGAGAAGACTGTGCTCTTTGTCGCTAAAACGCTTTTGTTGAGAGTCATATCTTGTTTCAGTTTCTGCAAGTCTTTCTTTCAACACGAAGAGATTTCGAAAAAGATTATCACAGTCAGATTTTTTTGTGCGTACATCTTCTTCACGATCTTTAACGATAGATTGTAAGAGTTTATATCCACCATCATATCCTTTAAAGAGTTTTCTCAACTTTCTATTTTCTTGACAAAGAGGACCCATGTATTTACTCAAGCAGGTTGTTGACTTCTTTTCTTTCAAGGCACGATCAAACAGCTTGATATATTGAGAAACTTCATCATCAATACTTTGTCCTTCTTCTAAATCACTATCATCTGAAAGATCATCCAACTGTTCCTCAAGAGATTATTTCCAGTGGAAAGCAGATTCAGTCCATGGACAAGTCTTTGAGTTTTTCTCAGAAGTTTCAACCCTTTGAGACTCACGTGAGCAGCTCTGAACTGGTATTACGTTATCAGAGATGTACTTATCGTCCATAGAGTCAGATAGCTATAAACACAGACTTGTAAGGTCTTAAACGTATTTGCCTGCTCTGACACCAATTGAAAAAGCGGGGGTCTAACAACACCACCCAATATTTCTCTTAGCAATCTGTATGGACTAACTCCGAAATACTTTCTAGAGAATCAACTAGACAGTCAGACTCAATCTAGGTAAAAGTATCTCAAGGAGTTAATATCTCTCTCTTGTTTTGATTTACTCGAGCTAATAGAAATCAGCGAGTCTTTAATCAAACACAAGGAATAACTTGGATAGTACCAAATACCAATATCCAAGGATCAATCAATGACAATCAACAACCAAAGGTTGCATTACTCTAATTGATGATCTAACGCGCAACCTGTATTATTTCAATTATAAAGATAAAAAAATATAATGCGGAAACTGAAATAACACAGACACCAGAAATTTTATTAACGAGGAAACCGCAAACACAGAAAAACCCTGGGACCTAGTCCAGATTGAACACACACTGTATTAAGTCACTACAGACACTAGCCTACTCCAAGCTAACTTCGGAATGGACTGTAGTTGAACCCCAATCAGTCTCCCACTGATCCAGGGTACAATTTTACTCCCTACGCCTCTGATCCCAGCAGGATACTGCGCACTTGATTCCCTTAGCTGATCTCACCCACAAGTAAGAGTTGCTACGACCCAAAATCGCAGGCTTAAAAATAAACAAATCTGTCTCACACAGACAAGTCTATCAAAGGATCAATCTGTTTCCCACAGAAAAACCCTAAAGTTTTTGTTCCGTCTTTTGATAATAATTAAGTTGAAAGGAACCAATTGATAATCCGGTCTTATATTCCCGAAGAACATCCTAGATAAATCAATCACCTCACAACAATCTTAATCGTATAGTAGCAAAACAAGATGTTGGGGAATCACAAACAATGAGACGAAGATGTTTGTGACTACTTTTTATATCTTTCCTATCGAAGATATTAATCTAAAGCCAAACAATCTGATTGTACTCGTACGATAGAAGATGCAAGATCAGATCACACAACTACGATAAAAGTAGTATCGGTCTGGCTTCACAATCCAAATGAAGTCTTTAAGTCGTTAACCTGGTTTTAGAAGAAGAAAAACAAAGGTTAAAGGAGAAACGACTCTAGCACACAAACTAATATCACACGTGAGGTGTAGGGATTAGTTTTACAGAGTTGCTAGATGTCCCCTTATATAGTCTTTCAAATCAGGGTTTCGCCTTGGTCACAAAGCAAACATTATCCACCGTTAGATGCAAACCTGATTTAGATTCAAGATAATATTTCTCAACCGTTAGATCGAAAACTTAGCTTGTTATACACAAATGAAATGTACGTTTCTAGGTTTGTTAACCGTACCCAAAAGTGTACATTGTTGGTTCAACAATAGTTAAACAAAAGTTTAGCCATATGAGCATTTCATACCAACCATATTTTTCTTCACCATAACTAGTTCAAGTGACTCAAATGAACTAGTTAGAGAGTTGTTCAATTGCAAGGAAATCTTATGTACTACACAAGACACAATTGAAGCAAAGATGATTTGATTCACTTGAATCGGTTCATGAACTTTATAGCCACGGTTTGCAATTTGCATTTCTTAGTCTTTATAAGTTTAAGTTCAGAAATCATCTTCAGATATATAACCTTCTTAAGTTCGCACACTAGGTTCGTGGACTTAAGAAACCGGGCAGAGTTTACAAACCCCAGCAGAAAATCTCGGCAAAGACTTTCCGCCGGTTCGCGAACTGGGTTCGCGGACTGGTACTCACGTAACAAGTTTGTCAACTCCAGCGGAATTTCTAGGGATGAGAAGTTCGGCAGTTCTTGGACTGAGTTCGCGGACTTGGCAACAAGTCATTCTTCCGGTTTCTCTTGATCAACAAAGTTCGCAAACTTTGGTTCAAGGAATAGGACTTATGCACATATGTATTTCCAAAACACAACAATACTTATGTCCATCATTTTTTATGTAATCTAAACTCTCATTTCAACCATTGAAACATTCTTAAAGGACGTTATATAGTTGTTACCCCATTTCTCGTCAAAGCAATTTTCAAAGGGATTGAAACATATCATGACTTTCGTCACTAGGTAAAGATAAACATGATCGAAGCGGAGCGCTTACCAACACATATTTCGATATATAGATAGGCGAGGTATACTCGGCTCGAAATACCAAATGTGTATAATGTAAATCTATATATAGCATACGACTTTTTGTCTCAGGAAGTAGGAGATAGAGTAGATAGACATTTGAGTGACAGATAAGTTCAAGTCTTCACATACCTTTTTGTCGAGAAGTTCCACCGGTTCCTTGAGTAGTTCTTCTTCTTGTATGATGAATCGCCATGAAGTCCTTGACCTCAACTACACTTTCTATCCTAGTCCGAGACTTAGCTATAGTAGACTAGAAATCAATACTTATAGTTTTGATCACTAACATTGACAAACATGCTTGAGATAGCAACGCACGCGAGTTCGACCGAGAAATGCTCTAACACATGTGTTTATTGAAAATCTAAGAAGATTTGAAGGCAAAGAAGATATTGAAGATTTCTGATTTGGGGTTCATAATCTTTGGTGTGCACAATAATTGTTTCGGTATAATAGGATCTAACTATAATCGGTTTATCCTTGTGGTAGATTGGATTGATTAGCTGTGTAGATCGGCATCAATACAATTCTTTGTGATTTAAAGTATTGATTGCAAAATCTTAACAATTACCTTTGGTGATTGAGAATAAGATAGAACTAAGAACCTAACGAAGGAGTTTATGTTAAGATAAACAGAAGAGCCTTTGTCCGACTCACATCACTTGGTTGAATAGAGTTGATACCAAACAGATTTGTTATTCCTTTACTGTTTGGAATAAGAACCAAAGAAATTGTTACAAGTACGTGACTTATTCATAAGTTGGAGGTATGGAAATACAGACGAAACGAGGTGAACTATAGGTTTAGTTGCTTGGTCTCAACTATACGAAGTTAGGTTTAATTTTGTGTAGCGGCTTAATCCTGAGAGTATTCAATTATGGACAAGGTCCTAGGGTTTTTCTGCGTTTGCGGTTTCCTCGTTAACAAAATCTTGTTGTGTCATTTAGTTTATATTTCCGTATTATAATTGTTTTATTATAATTAAAGTAAATTACACAAACGTTAATTCCTATTTACTTAATATGAAATCCTATTGTGTTTGGTTAAGTCCGAACCTTTTTATCAAGTAAACATACTTCGTTGTTGTATTGTCTCGATCTCGTATCCATAGACGATCACAAGAAGTGTGAACCGATTATTTGCATTGTCTCGACTCAGTCCATAGATAATCACTTTCGGAGAAAGGATTTATAGGTAGAAAAAGTTTTAGCTTGAGGTATATTTGGGTTCCCTCTCCTTTTCAGCTTCTCAATCCCAAAGAAGACTTTAAAATGAGCGGTCGTAAGAGATTTCGCCTAATTAGGTTACTCTCCTCTCTGAATAGGCGGCTTCACCAGTAGCATCACAACTGAGGTAGTTCTTGTTGTACGAGGATTAGTTTGCTTGAAATGCAAATTTTGATATTTATAGACCAAGGAAGTTTGGACACCAAGGAATTTCCAAAACCGAATATTCTCAAGATATGCAATATATTTCAGATTCGGTTTCCATAATTCCTGGAAATGCTTTGTCCAAATATTGACTGAAAATCTCTTGAAAAATCTCCAACTAGTAAATGCACGTTACTAATTTTTATTTTCCTAAAATAAAATTAAAAACCTTAAATAAAAGATTCTCAATATATTTAATTCGATCCGGGATTTTCTTCCTTTAGCTATTAAGGAATAACTTTGAACAATTAAAGATAAGTGTTACTGCACATGTTCAAAGTATGTCGACATCCTTACTTTGTAAGTCCTCTTTCATACTTACAACCTTGAAACCGATTTGCCACACTTCCAAACAAGTTTAAATTGGTTCATCTGATTTTCAAGAACTATGTGATTGATCAAGAACACTCAATCACAAATCATGGGTTTCCCGGTTCTACCAAAACAAGTTTCGGTTTTACCTCCATGTGAGTACTGTACATAGTCACACTAGCTTTCCAAAATTCGGTTGACTAGTTACTAGGATCGGTTCCCCACATATATATGGTATCCAACTTGTACTTGCTTCACATGTCCATAGGATCGGTTCCCCTTTGCCTAAAAACGTGTTGCACATGTCCATAGGATCAGTTCCCCTTTCTGCTAAAAACTTGTTGCACCTCATACAAGGATCGATTCCCCTTTGTGATAGGTTGCACCTCTTACTAGGATCGGTTCCCCTTTACCCAGATTCGGTCATACCAATAACACTAAATCGATCATACCATCTCAGGTGATTACTTAAGATCGGTTCACTAATAAAAGTCATACCAATACAAAAGTCAGGCCTTTGTGAATAGTTTTACCAAGAACATAAACAAGTCATGAGTGGTTATACTAATCACAGATATTGGTAGTTCAACAGATATGCAATGAATAACAATACCAATAATGCCTGGCGATTTCTCTTTCGATTCACAAAACAAGTTCATGAATTTACTTCCTTAAAAAAAATGTAAAACATTTTTTTCCTATGATGAAATCTTCATCTTATAACCATAGATAATCACAATAGCATTCAAACGATTATGTCGATGTACTATATACAAAGTTTAAGCTAAGCAATAAACCTCGTAATGTATTCCTTAATACTATGTCTAACTAGAGTATAATCATTCATGCTTCATAGTTTTGTTTTCAATATGCACGACTTGAAAGATATGTTAGGGAATGAAACAATTAAACTCAAATGTCACTAACCTCAAGTGGAAGGATGATGTTGTCGTTGTAGCTCCTTACTTCTTCACTTCTTCAAGTATTCACAATACTTGTAATGTCTCATATCCTAATACTTTCAATCTATCATATACGAAGTTGAATCTAGTATATAACCAAGCGACTCTTAAATGAGTTTGGCTCACTAAAATATGACAACCAAACTTGACATACCAACGCTTGGTGGGTTCATCCGAGCTATTCTCTAACAATGTAGAGTCCTGCTGGTATTCAGAGACGTAAGAAGTGCAACTGTACCTTGATCAGTATGAGATTTATTAGGGCTTAACTACATTCCGGTCCGAGGTTAACTTAAAGTGGGCTAGTGTCTGTAGCGGCTTAATACAGTGTGGTGTTCAGATATGGACTAGGTCCCGGGGTTTTTCTGCATTTGCGGTTTCCTCGTTAACAAAATTTCTGGCGTCCGCGTTGTTTCTTTTCCGCATTATATTTTGTTATTTAATAGAAATATCAAAGGTTGTGCGCAGTTCAATTGATTAGAGAATCCAACCTTTGGTTGTTGATTATATTGATTGACACTTGAACATTGGTCTTTGGTACTGTTCAAGTTGTTTCACATAATAATCAGGCTCACGGATTTTATCTGTTTGATTTGCTGATTACATTGTGAAACAGAGATACAACTCTTGGATATATTTCCATTGATTGAGTATGACTGTCTAGTTGATTATCTTGGAATTATATTGGAGTTTGTCTATACAGATTGCTAAGCGGAATATTGGGTGTGCTTGTTAGACTCCCGCTTTTTCAATTGGTATCAGAGTGGGAAAACACGTTTAAGACCTCATAAGTCTGTGTTTGTAGCGATCTGACTATGTGGACAGAGAAGCTATCTCTATAAACGTACCACCAGTCTTCGATGGATCAAATTAATCATGGTGGAAAATTATTATGCGTGCCTTTCTTCAAGCGCGTGATTTTCAAACATGGGTTTATGTTGTTAATGGCTATGATCCTCAAATGGTACAGTAGACGGTGTATCTATTGCTAAGGATTGGTAGTTATGAACCTAACGAGATTCGCGCTGCAAATCAAAATTTTGAAGGTTTAAATGCTATCGTACATACCACTACCCCAGATATTCATCACCATGTAACGACATGCACTAAGTGTAAAGATGCGTAGGATATCTTAGAAACTGTATTCGAAGGAAATTCCTCTGAGAAAGAAGCTAGGCTTCAAAACCTATGTTCTGATTGGGAAAACCTTCGTACGGCTGATGAGGATTCATTTGATGAGTTTAATCACAAAGTGTCTGAAATTGTTAATGCATCTTTTGCGTTGGGTAAGACTATTCCTGAAAAGGACATTGTGATGAAATTCTCAAATCGCTGCCATCCAAATACGATTTTAAGAAGCATGCCATCGTTGAAGGAAATAACCTCAACACTCTTTCCAGAAATACTTTGGTTGGGAAGTTAAAGATCTTTGATCATGATAATATATCCAAATCTGGAAAGGATATTGCTTTCAAGGAACAAAAGAACAATAAATTACTTGATAAAAGTAAGAGTGACGGCATCTCTGAAGATGATCCTTCTGAGACTGATTCTTCAGATAAAGATCTTGACCAGTCATTCTATTTGATCACAAGACAGTTTAGCGATATTTTTTTGAAGAGAAGTAAACGGTTCACCAGAGACAAACCTAAATCATCAGTTAAACCTCATAATCATGTTCCTCCTAAAAATAGGGATATTGATGATATTGATGACGAGGATATGCCACAGTGATTCCAGTGTAAAGGCTTTGGTCATTTTTCAAATGAGTGTCCAAATCGCAAAAAGTACACTGGAAACAAAGGTCTTGCTGCAACTCTTGATGAAATGTTTGATTACTATGATTCTAATGAAGACGAAAAATCAAGTGTTGCAATCTTCTGTGAAAATATTGATTTTGATATTTGTAGCAATACGTACATCAACCTCGATATTCTTCCAGGAGAAACTTCAACCACTTTGGAGGATAAAATGGATTTCTCCTTGTATACTGGAAATTCTTCTTCTAATGTTTCAGATTCTACTGCGTGTCTAGCATCTTGCACAGCGGTGGCGTCTGAACCATCCTCTCTATTGATATATTCTTATTGTACTCTCAAGGGTCATGAACTCTCCAGTGTTTCAAGTAAAAACATAAGATAAGATATGTCAATAAACTACAACGAAAAGCAAATTGATTAACAAACAAGCTCAAATTTGTTCAGAAGTCGACTGAGGTATGTTCACTTATCTCCTCTCCAAAGAAGTTAATTTCCAAAGAAATGTCTAGACCACTAGAGAAAAAAATACGGTCTAAACAGTTTGTGAACAGGGTTCTAAGAATTCCACTAAAGAAAGTTATGATGGACAGATTATTTTTCACCTCAGCACAACTTAAATGTGTTGGCTGTGTATCTTGTCTCATGTGCCTGGTTCAAAGAGAGACAAGAGTGTGCACTCTTCAGGCTTTAGGAAAAAGAGAAAAAAAATTTTGTTGTTTTTTTTCTTTTTGCCGTTTTGGAATTCTTCCATTTTTTCGTATCTAATTGATATTGAAAAGGATTTCCCTGTTTGATCAATAAAAGAGGGTTAAAATCGACAATTTTGCTTTCTTTAGGGATGAGAGTTGTGCGTACGAGAATTCTTTTGGTGTATAAAGGTTCTGTAACCCTACATTCCTTTTTCCTTCTCTAGAAAAACTCTTTTTTATCACGAGACTGCTTGTTGAGTCTAATTTGTGAATTCTTCTCACAATCTCATACTGATATGGAGAATCCAAGCATTATGTCTTCAAATGGAAAAGTTTTTAAAATGACTGTTAAGCCATCAATCATGAAGAAAAAAGATAAATCTCCTGTACCTTCAACTTTGAAAAGAAAAGGGAGAAATGTGAGAAAACCAAGAGATGTTTCGTCTAATCAACAGAAGTTCTCTGGGGTTCTTGAAGAGTTTAAGGAAACAAAAAATGATATTTAGGAAATAAAGGCTATTGTTTTTAGAACTCTAGAAATTCAAAAGGCCCTGGTTCGGCATCAGTCTAAAAGGTTTGTTGGAATTAACTCATTTCTTCATGAACCTTATGTTCTTATGGCTGTTGACGACAAAGAGTTCGGGGACGATAAATAATCTTTTATAGGTCTTAATGTCTAGGAAACTTCTTATGAGAATTTATTCTTGTGTTTTAAGAAGGATAACTAGGGTTTGGAATAGCCATTATTGTGAGTACATATAGCTATTTCTAACGATTTTCATTTTGCAATGCTTTTAGATTTATTTATTTAAATTCTAAAGTTTATTTGGAAGATGATTTTACAGTACTAATCTTTATGGTTTCATATATTGCAACTTGTTATGGGATATGTGTGTTTGCGTCCGTGAACTATGATTGTCCATATCAGTCAAAAGTCAAGTCTTTCATATGTCATTATGCCAATATAAATAAAAGACTGAATGAAATTTTTACAAACAAAAGTTAAGCCTATTATGTCATTATGCAAATATTGATGGAAGATAGGATGAACTTTTTTTTACAAAGATTAAGTCTATTATATGTCTCTATGCAAATAGTGATGAGAGATAGAATGAATCTTTGTCTATTTTGGTCTTCCCTGATCCACATCTTTGTGTAAATACTGTGCGGCTCTGTAAGTTCTATGTGATCATTTCCGATTAAATTAATCATGGGTTCTCTTGTGGTTAATTTAATTGAGAATTTTGGATACAAATTCATGTTTCATGTGATTTGTTAATGTCCAAAGAAACCCTTCTTTTCTTGTGAACGTAAGGTCGCTCTTGTTGTTCTTTCGGGAATGACATTTTATGGGGGAGAGTACTTAATTGAACTTGTGATTAATTGCCAAATTTTTATGGGGAGTGCAGCTGTGGAATATTATAGGAGTTATCTTGTATCTTCATAAACTCCTTGATGAATGCATTTAGCTTCAGCTATATGATAGCATCTAAACAAGTTGATATGTTGTTCTCTTTTGGTCATGAAGTATCTCTATGGAAATTTCATTAGGATCCCACTAACTTTTGTATTATTGACAAAAAGGGGGAGAATTAATGTGTACTTCACACTACAAATACATATAGTTTACGGATCATTATGTAAGGGGAAGTGGTTTTCATATGAGATGAAGTATTGACTAAGGGGGAGTGATACATATCACCATAGTATTGTTGTCAAATTTGTGATACAATTGAACTTTGATGTTGTGTAATAATACTATGACATTGTATAACAATGATTCAGAGCAATTGTTTTCTCATTGTTATAGCTACATATATTCAACAACTATGATGTTGAGTTGAACACGTTCAGAATCATTGGAGTACTTGGAAGTGACGAAGATTTCGAGTAATGTTGAAGAACCAAGGAAATCAAGCATTTGGATTTAGAGCTACAAAGTTTATTTATTTTGTATTCCATATGTATTGATAGTTTTGTCACTAAAATGGACAAAAGGGGAGATTGTTAGAGCACTGCTCGGTCGAAATCGCAAGCATTGCTATCTCAAGCATGTTTGTCAATATTAGTGATCAAAACTATATGTCTTGATTTCTAGTCTACATATAGCTAAGTCTCAGATTAGGATAGAAAGTGTAGTTGAGCATTAGACTTCACGGCGTTCATCGATTGAAGACGAAGAACTACTAAGGGGAGCTTGTGGAACTTCATCAACAAAAGGTATGTGGAGACTTGAACTCATCTCTCACCCAAAAGTCTATCTACTCTATCTCCTACATGAGACAAAAGTCGTATAGATATATAGACTTCGATTATACACATTTGATATTTCGAGCTGAGTTTAAGTCACTTACATATTTCTTGAAATATGTGTTGGTAAGCTTTCGCTTTAACCAAGTTCATCTTATACTCTTGACGAAAGTCAAAATATGATCATATGAAAATCGTCTGGTAACATCTTACATGATTTGTGTGATAAAGTCATTTGATGTAGACTCGAAATGTTTCGTATTGATTATTTCAATAGCTTGAAAATCGCTTTGATGTTAATAGTCGGTGAAAACAACTATTGTCATCCTCTAAGAAAGTTTAAATGATTGAAATAGAGTTTAGAACAAATGGATTTAAGCATAGTATGCGTACTTGCATATATGTAATCCATGTCCGGGACCATGGTATTCATACCCGTATGCGTACTTGTTGGTTTCGAGAAAGTCTGGGAACCTGGTATGCAAAACGGTACGCGTACTAGCGTAAGGTTCGGGTCCGGGAATTTCTGCTGAGTTTTGATGGTACGCGTACCAGTTCGCGTACTGGAAAAACCCAAACTTGGTCCGGCTACTTAGGTATGCAGGCCCGTACGCATACCTAAGTGGATGATGTTCTAGAATCGGTTTTTTCATGAACTAATACATTTATATAATAAGGAATACAATCTTTTTCAAACCGTGGCTATAATGTTCATGACTTGATTCGAGTGAATCAAAACCGATTTTTCTTCAATTGTGTCTTGTATACTTCTACGAGAATATAAACAATTGAACAACTACAGAACTAGTTTAATTTGAGTCATTTGAATTAGTTATGGTTAAGATGAATAAGTTTGATATGAAAGTGTTCATATGGATAACTTCGACTAACTATTGTTGAGCCAACAAGGTGTACACGTTTAAGTACGGTTACTCATATCTAAATGAAGGTACATTTCATTTGTGTGTAACAAGCTAAGTTCGATATAACTGTTGAAAGATATTAGCTTGAGTCTAATCAGGTTTTCATCTTGGTGAATATTGAATGCTTTGTTACCAAGGTAACATTGATTGCAAACTCTGATTTGAAGACTATATAAAGGAGAACTCTAGCAACTGGGAAACCCAATCCCCACACCTCTTGTGTGATACTAGTTGCGACTAGAGTCGATTCTCCTTTAACCTTAGTTTTTTCACGAAACCCTGTAGGTTAACGACTTAAAGATTTCATTAGGATTGTGAAGCTAGACCCAACTATTTTCTTTGCTCGAATAGGCAAGATAAAAAGTAGTCAAAAACATCTTCGTCTCATCGTTTGTGATTCCACAATATCTTGTTTCACTACCATATGATTAAGATTATTATGAGGTGATTCATATTTCTAGAATGTTCCGCGGGAATATAAGTCGGGTATATCAATTGGATCCTGTTCACATTGATTTATCAAAAGACGGAACAAAACTCATAGGTTTATCTGTGGGAGACAGATTTATCTATACAATGGACTTTTCTGTGTGAGATAGATTTGTTTATCAAGTCTTCGACTTTGGGTCGTAGCAACTCTTAGTTGTCGGTAAGATCAGTTAAGGGAATCAAGTGCGTAAAGTCCTGCTGGGATTCAGAGACGTAAGGAGCGCAACTGTACCAGAACAATGTGAGATTGATTAGGGCTCAACTACATTCCAGTCCGAAGTTAACATGGAGTGGGATAGTGTTTGTAGCGGCTTAATACAGTGTGGTGTTCAAATCTGGACTAGGTCCCGGGGTTTTTCTGCATTTACGGTTTCCTCTTTAACAAAATGTGTCTGTGTTATTTCTTTTCCGCATTATATTTTGTTATATAATAGAATTATCACAGGTTGTGCGTAGTTCAATCAATTAGAGATTCCAACCTTTGTTTGTTGATTGTATTGATTGACATTTGAACATTGGTCTTTGGTACCGTTCAAGTTGTTTCACATAATAATCAAGCTCCCGTATTTCTATCTGTTTGATTTGCTTATACATTGTGAAACAGAGATACAAATCTTGGATATATTTCCATTGATTGAGTCTGACTGTCTACTTGATTCTATTGGAATTATATTGGAGTTTGTCCATACAGATTGCTAAGCGAAATATTGGGTGTGGTTGTTAGACCCCCGCTTTTTCAAATCGTTATATGAATGCTGGGAACGTTACAAAAGATTGGTGGCTAGCTGTATGCATCATCAATTCAATAATTTGATGATCATCCAGTATTTCTACGAGGGTTTTCAGGCAAGTGATAGAAATCTTCTCGATGCTGCAGATGGTGGTGCATTAGTGAATAAGACAGTATGTCAGGCTAGAGAGTTAATTGAGAACATGGCAGAAAATTCTAAATAATTTGTATTGTACAAGTACAGCTACAAGATGGAAATGGAGGTATAGCAGCAAGATGCTTGCTCTCTGAGAATTCAGAGCCTAACTTTCGATTGAAAGCAAAACAAATTTCATTAGCTAATTTCTCAAGTTACAAAATGATTAGTGTTTAATACCCCAATCCTAATGACAAGAGTTAACGGCTACAAACACATCATAAATTGAATTACAAAACTCGAGGAATTAGCCTAAGATATTTTCTAACTGAAGTTACTAAGCTACCCTTGCACCCTTTCCAGAAGTATGATTAGAGATAGCTGTGGTTTACTGAATGAACCGTGTAGGTTCATGACAATGCCTCCCTCATCAAACGATCCTTGTCCTCAAGGATAAGTTCTGGAAATTGAGCTTGTATGTGGGTTGTATCCTCCCATGTAGCCTCCTCTTGAAGTGCAGCAGACCATTGCACCAAAACCTGTGGAATGGAAGTATCACCTATGACAGTAGTTCTAGAGTCCAAAACAACAACATGATCCACCACGAAAAGTCTTATATGATCTACTAAAGGAAGCTGGGGTAGCACCACTGCCTGAGAGCCAATCTTCTTCTTCAATTGAGACACATGGAAGACAGAGTGTATTCTAGACCCTACAGGTAGCTTTAATTTATAGGCAACTGCTCCAATTCTTTGAAGGACTTCAAAAGGGCCAAAATACCTTGCAGAAAGTTTGAAGTTCCTCCTTAGAGACACTGAAGTTTGTCGATATGGTTGTAGCCTCAAGAAAACAAGATCACCAACTTGAAAACTTCTATCAGTTCTCTTCTTGTCTGCAAAAAACTTCATCCTGTTTTGGGCTCTAGCAAGTTCCTCTTTGAGTAGCTGAAGCATAATATCTCTTTGTTGTAAGTAATCATCAATAGTAGCCACTGAAGTAGAAGAAGGAATTAGGAAGGCCAAATGGGTAGGTACATATCCATATGGGGCTTGAAAAGGAGACATTTTCAGGCTTGTGTGGTAGTTGGTGTTAAACCACCATTCTGCTAGGTCCAACGATTGGACCCACTATTTGGGGTGTGAACTAGTCATGCATCTCAAATACTGCTCAACACAAGCATTGGTTCTCTCTGTTTGACTATCAGTCGAAGGATGGTAAGCAGTGTTGAGCTTTAGTGTGGTACCCAATGACTTGAACAGTGCCTGCCAAAAATGACTAATGAAGATCTTATCTCTGTCACTGACAATGGAGATGGGAAGTCCATGTAGCTTGAATATATTTGTAAGAAATTCCTTAGCAACAATAACAGCAGTAAAGGGGTGTTCAAGTAGAATAAAGTGATTATATTTAGTCAATATTTCCACAACAACCAATATAACATTCTTTCTAAAGGACATAGGAAGACCTTCTATAAAATCCAAAGAAATGTGTTGCCATGCATTATCTGGAATTGGTAAAGGTTGTAGCAATCCACCAGGGAGAGTATTTTCCCCCTTGTTGCACTGACAAACATCACAAGTGGTGATGAACTGAATGATTTCACTTTTCATGTTTGGCCAGTAGAATGAAGTTTTGGCTCTGGGGTAAGTACCATTAATACCTGAGTGGCCTCCTATGGCAGAAGAATAGAGAGAATGTAATATACTTGATCTGAGGGAAGTACTAGAACCAATGTAGGTTCTGCCTTTGAACTTCAGGATTCCATGAGTGTAAGAGTAGGTGATGTGAGTTGGAGTCACAGTTAACTGAGTAATAAGTTGTTGAGAAAGTGTGTAAGACTCATAGCTAGCAACTATATCTTGCACCCACTGATATTGAGACAAGGATAATGCAGAGCATTCAGCAGATGGTAGTCTAGATAAGGCATCAGCAGCCCTGTTGTCCAATCCTTTTTTGTACTTGATAACATAATCCAAACCCATTAACTTGATCAACCACTTTTGCTGCAATGCAGTGGATAGCTTCTGATCCATTAAGTACTTCAGACTTTGGTGATCTGTGTGAATTATGAATTGCTGACTGCAAAAATAATGTATTCATTTCTGAACAGCCAATACAATTGCCAAAAACTCCTTCTCATAAATAGATAAGGCTAATGCCTTAGGGCCTAGTGGCTTACTGAAAAAAGCAATAGGTTTATGTTCCTGCATAAGGACAACACCTACACGTCTGAAGCATGCATCTGTTTCAAGAGTGAATGGTTTTGAGAAATATGGAAGAGCCAGCACTGGTACAGAAGTCATTGCAGATTTGATAGTTGAGAAGGAAGTGGTGGCTTCAGCATTCCAAGAGAAAGAATCTTTCTTAAACATGTCAGTAAGTGGTCTACAAATAGTACCATACCCTTTGAACTTACTGTAATAGCATGTCAGGCCAAGAAACCCTCTGAGTTGCTTCAATGTCGTGGGTTGAAGACAATTAAGCATTGCACTAATGTTGTCAGGATCAGCTGCTACACCCTCTGCAGTGATAATATGACCTAGATACTCCAATTTAGGTTGTGCAAAAGCACACTTAGACAGCTTAGCATACAATGAATGTTTTCTCAATAAGGAGAATGTGAGTTGCAAATGCTCTAAGTGAGCTTCCATTGATGGGTTGTAAAATAATATGTTATCGAAGAAGACAAGTACAAATTTACGCAAGTATGGCTGAAAAACTTCATTCATTAGTGCTTGGAACGTTGCTGGAGCATTAGTAAGCCCAAAAGGCATTACTCTGAATTCGTAATGTCCCTGATGAGTACAAAAAACAGTCTTATATATATCTGGTGCGTAGAATCGAATCTGATAATAACATGAACGAAGATCAATCTTGGAAAAAAACCACAGACCCATTTAACTCATTAAGCAGTTCTTCAATAAGAGGAATGGGAAATTTGTCTTTGACAGTAATGTCATTTGAGTTTACGATAGTCGATACGAAATCTCCATGTACCATCCTTTTTCTTGACAAGAAGAATAGGAGCAGCGAAGGGACTATGACTAGGTTGTATTATACCAGATGAAAGCATTTCAGCAACTAAGGATTCAACCGCAGATTTATGCACATATGGACATTTATAGGGTCTTTGAGATGTAGGGTTAGAGCCAGCTTTTAAGGGAATTTTATGATCAAGTGATCGAGATGGTGGTAATCTAGATGGTTCAGCAAAAACATCTGGAAAAAATCCAAAAGACCAACTACTGCAGGAGGTGGTGGACTAAAAGGGGTTGAAGAAATGGAAAAGAATCACCCAATAAGTGTGGGAGTGTTATTCTTAATAAATTTTGTAAGTGATGACCCACTAATGAGACTCACTGAAGGTTTAGATGAAGTACCTTGAAGCATAATTTGCGTCCCTTGGTGAAAGAAAGACAGCCTAAGTTTGGTGAAGTTAAAAATAACATCTCCAAGTTGGCGTAGCCAATCATCTCCCAAAAAAATGTCGCATCCACCTAAAAGTAAGGCTCTTAAGTTGGCAGAGAACTGGTAGCCCTGTATTTCCCAATTAAGATTCTGACAAATACCCTTACTAACAGTGTTATCTCCATTAGCAACTATAACAAGCATATGTCCAGTAGGGGACACATGAAGACCCAATTTAGAGGTTAAGGATACATCAATAAAACTGTGCGTACTCCCTATATCAATGAGTACCATAACAGGGTGCTTGTTAAGAAGTCAAGAAATCCGTATGGTGTCATGAGTAACATTCCCAATTAAGGCATTAAAGAAATTTCAATAAGATAGTCGCTGCCAGAAGGTGATGTATTATTGGTTGGCTCAGTGGATAATACCTCTTGTTCCTCAGTGTCATCGTCAGCAATTAACATGAACAATTGTTGCGTTTTACATATGTGACCCTGTCTATAGAATTCATCGCAGTTATGACGAAGGCCTTTGTCTTTACGAACTTGCATTTGTGCATGAGTCAGTCTTTTGATGGGAGGCAATTGATTGTCAGGTGAAGTTTTTGTAGGAGTAGGGGGGTGAGTCGCAAATGGTGGTGGTGAAGAAACATTGGTTTTTGAGTAAGTATGGGAATAAGAGAAAAAAGGTTTTATGGTGGATGGTGGGTGAGAGACTGATAAGGGTGTAGGTGAAAATGGTTTGGTGAATGATTTTATTGCTTTAGGTTGAAGATGCATAGAAGCCTGTTGTAATCTAGCCAAATAAAATGTTTTGGAGGTACTCTCAGGATTGAACATTTTCACCACAGTGTGGATATCTTCCTTGAGTCCACTAATAAAACTCAAAGTGTAAAAACTCTCAAGGAGGTGAGGGTTATTAGCAACCATATAGCTATTATAATGTTCCTAAGTATTATAATAATCCTCAACAGTTGTGGTTTGACATGGTTTATTGAAGCTACCGACATAGTTATCTTGTGCAACATCTTCAAATCGAGCACATAAATCATGAATAAAGGTATCCCATGGAATGAAGTGTTTACCTTATTGATAGTTCAAATACCACGTATCAACCTGAGAATCAAAATGGATAGCAGCCATATCAACACGTTCATCGTCTGGAAACTTGTGAAGGTGAAAATACCTCTTACATTTAATAGCCCAACCTCGAGGGTTAGTATCATTAAATCTGGGAAAATCTACCTTGGGAGTACGATTGAACTTACGATGATCCTGGTGAGAAAAATCCTTGAAGAATTGTTGAAGTCCAGAGAAGGAATTTTCCGGAGGTAGATCTGAGCTTTGGGGGTCAGATTGAGATTGTTGAACTTATGGTTGTGCTGATTCAAGTAAAGAAATAATAATATTCATCTTTGATTTCAAGGAATTGAGCTCAGATTTGATATCTGAGATTGAATCTGTATGTTGAGTGACAGTTGATGAAATCTCCTGAAGCTTTTCTTTGGTGGCCATAGCACAGGTTCCAGGATAAGAATCTGATACCAATTGTAGTGTACAAGTACAACTACAAGATAGAAATGGAGGTATCGCAGCAAGCTGCTTTCTCTCTGAGAATTCAAAGCCTAACTTTCGATTGAAAGCAAAACAAATTTCATTAGCTAATTTCTCAGGTTACAAAATGATTGGTGTTTAATAGCCCAATCCTAAGGACAAGAGTTAACGGCTACAAACACATCATAAATTGAATTATAGAACTCGAGGAATTAACCAAAGATATTTTCTAACTGAAGTTACTAAGCTATCCTTGCACCCTTTCCAGAAGTGTGATTAGAGATAGCCGTGGTTTGCTGAATGAACCATGTAGGTTCATGACACAATTCTTAAGTCGTGGGTCAGAACCACTCGTCAGAAGAGTTGATGAAGTGAGCGAAGTTTCTGAGCTTCGTCAATAAATGGGTAATATGGAAGAAATCATGCAACAAATTGCAGTTGTAGTGGTGCCATCTTCTCCCCAACTTTACGAAGAAGGCAATGATCAAGTCAAAGTTATTTTCCCAAATCAGCAAAGGTAAAGGTATGATCCTTATTCTAACACTTATAATGCATGGTGGAGAGATCATCCAAATTTCAGCTATGCAAACAAGCAAGCTGCGGCTCTAGGACCGGTTTTTAGTCATCCTAGTGGTTTTCAACAACAACAACCATAACAGGTTCAGAACTCAGAATCATCTGAGATGCTTTCTATGATGAAGAATATGACTTTAATGATGCAGAAAAATCAGCAAACAACTGACAATGCCATCAAAGAATTACAAACGCAAGTGGGCAATACGGCAACTGAGATTAATGATCTGAAAGCACAGAATAGTGGGAAAATCCCTTATCAACCTCTTAATCCAAGAGATTCTGTCAATGTTGTCACATTAAGAAGTGGTATACGAACTGTGCAACCAGAAGATGCTGAGAAAAACAAAGACCCTAAAGGGCCAGTTTTGGAGACAAAGATTATTGACTCTTCCCGAACCAATAAGGTACCTAAGAAAACTCTAATACTCATGTTTATACTTATGTTCCTCCTTTGCCTTTTCCTCACAGGTTTGCTAACTCTGAAAAGGCGGAACAAGATAAGAAGATCTTAGACATTTTTCGAAAGATTCATGTGAATATTCCATTGATAGATGTTACTAAACAAGTCCCCAAGTATGCGAGAATTCTAAAGGACTTATGCACCAATAAGCAAAGATTGACCGATAATGAGGTAATGAAACTGGAGGAAAATACTTCGGCTATAATGCAAAAGAAATTCCCACTTAAATGTAAAGATCCTGGTAGTTTTGATATTCCTATTGTTATTAGTAACACTAAGTTTAATAAGGATGTGCTTGATTTAGGAGCATCAATAAATTTTATGCTTGCATCTATATATGAATCTGTTAACTTAGGTCCCTTGAAAAAAACTGGAATTACTTTACAGTTAGCTGACCGTTCTAATGTATACCCTAGAGGTATTATTGAGGATGTTCCTATGAAGGTGAACCAACTAATTTTTCCAGCGGATTTTTGTGTGTTGGAGATGACAGACGGATCAAATGACACATCTCTACCTTTGCTCCTTGGTCGACCCTTTATAAGCACGGATAGAACTAAAATTGATGTGCATAGTGGTTTGTTGGCTATGGAATTTGATGGAGAAGTAATACGTTTCAACATTTATGAAACGATGAGATATCCTAGTGATGTCCGCTCTTGCTTCTCTGTTTATATGATTGATACCTTGGCTCAGAAAATGTTCAATATGAATGGAGAGGATGTGCTTGAAACAACGTTAACTACATCCATTGATGGTAGATTTGAGTGTGTAGATGAAATCAAGGAAGCCTTAGGCTTTCTCAATTTTTACAAGAAGTACCAAAAAACTCGAGTATATCTTTTATCTCTTTACCATGCTCTGATGAAAAATTATTGTCATCTATTTTGCAAGATCCGAAACTAGAACTAAAGACTCTTCCTGATCACCTAAAATACATGTATTTGGGTGATAACGAAATGTTTCCAGTAATAGTTTTGAATGCACTAACTGAACTATAGGAGCAAAGACTTATTTGAGTATTGAGGGAGTACAAAACTGCTATAGGATGGAAAATTGTTGATATCAAGGGAATAAGCCCATCGACGTGCATGCATAAAATACGACTTGAGGATTAAGTAAATTCAACAAGGGAGGCATAATGCCGCTTGAATCCTCCAATGATGGAAGTCGTAAAGAAAGAGATACTGAAGTTATTATATGTAGGAGTTATCTATCCTATTTCTGATACCAAATGGGTGATCCCGGTACAAGCAGTACCAAAGAAGTCGGGCGTCACAGCGGTGTAGAATGATAATAACGAGCTTGTCCCAACTCGTGTGCAAACCGGTCGGAGGTTTGTATAGATTACAGAAAACTTAATGCTACCACTAAAAAAGATCATTTTCCTTTACCTTTTATGGATTAAATGTTGGAAAGTTTGTCTGGACACTCTCACTATTGTTTTCTTGATGGTTATTCAGGTTACAATCATATTTATATAGGACCTGAGGATCAAGAGAAAACTACTTTTATGTGTCCGTTCAGAACATTTGGATATAGAAGGATTCCTTTTGGTTTGTGTAATGCACCCGCTATTTTCCAAAGGTGTATGGTAAGTATCTTTTCTGAATATGTCGAAAACATTATCGAAGTTTTTATGGATGATTTCAGTGTATATGGTGATTCATTTGACTTGTGGTTGGATAACCTTACATTAATTCTTAAGTGATGTGTTGAGACTAATCTTGTGTTAAATTCGGAGAAGTGATATTTTATGGTAACTCATGGCATTGTTTTAGGCCATATTATATCTTCTAAAGGATTAGAAGTTGATAAATCTAAGATTAATCTTATTCGTGCTCTAACTCCTCCCACTACGGTGAGGGAAATTCGTGCTTTTCTTGGTAACGCAGGATTTTATCGCAGGTTTATCAAGGATTTTTCCAAGGTTGCAGCACCATTATGCCAACTTTTACAAAAATATGTGGTTTTTAACTTCGGCGAAAAGTGTTTGGTGGCATTCAATCGTTTTTAAAGAACTTTTGATAACAACCCCTATCATGAAACCACCAGATTGGAGTAAGTCATTCGAGTTAATGTGTGATGTTAGTGATTATGCGGTCGGTGTTGTATTAGGTCAGCGTACTAGGAAGTTTCCCCATGCCATTTATTATGTTTCCAGAACGTTGAATGATGCTTAACCAAATTACAAAACCACAGAAAAAGATTTATTAGCAATCGTTTTTGCATTGGAAAATTTGTGTTCTTATTTGATTTGTTCGAAAGTTGTTGTGTTTTCTGATCATACATCACTTAGGTACTTACTTGCAAAAAAGGAGGCCAAACCAAGGCTCATTCGATGGATACTACTTTTACAAGAGTTTGATCTCGAAATTAAAGACAAGAAAGGCATTGAGAACACCGTTTCGGATCATTTGAGTCGTCTTACCGTAGACGAATAAGCTATCACGTTGCATGAAAGCTTCCCAGACGAGCAACTATTCTCAATTGCAGTTTCAGAACCATGGTATGCTGATATTGTGAATTATTTAGTGTTTAAACAAATCCCAAAGAATTTGTCCCGTGCTGAGAGGGACAAAATTAAGAGATTAGCTTATCAATATATATGGGATGATCTATACCTATGGAAACATTGTTCATACCAATTTATATGAAGGTGCATATCTGAATCAAAATTCAATTCTATCATGTATTTTTTCCATTCATATGCTTGTGGAGGACACTTTGGGTCTAAAAGAACCGCACTCAAGGTAATTGAGAGTGGATTCTTTTAGACAATTTTATTTAAAGATGCATATATAATTTGCACTACCTGTGATCGATGTCAGAGAACGGGCAATCTAGGTGCTCGAAATCAAATGCCACAAACTCCCATACTCTTTGTTTAAATAGTTGATGTTTGGGGAATTGATTTTATGGGGCCTTTTGTTAATTCTTTTGGTAAATATTATATCCTTTTAGTTGTCGATTATGTCTCAAAATGGGTGGAAGCTAAGGCCACCCCTATTAATGATTCTGAAGTGGTTACATATTTTGTTAAAGAGTATATTTTTGCAAGGTTTGGAACTCCAAGAGCCATAGTCAGTGATGGAGGATCGCACTTTTGAAACAAGTTCTTTCAAGGCTTGTTGAAAACGTACAACATATCTCACAAGATTGCTACAACATACCATCTACAAACAAAAGGGCAAGCAAAAGTCTATAATCGAGAAGTGAAGTTCATTTTGGAGAAAACAGTAAATTCTACACGAAAGGATTGGATTTTATGGCTCGATGACGCATTATGGGCGTATATGACTGCATACAAGACTCTTATTGGGATTTCTCCTTATAGACTTGTGTACGGTAAACCTTGTCATCTTCCAAGCATAAGGATTTCTGGGCTATTCAACAATGCAACATGGAAATGGATGAGGCTGGTAATCAACGGAAGCTTCAACTAAGTGAACTGGAAGAGATTCGTAATGACGCGTAGTGAAAGTTCACGTATTTACAAGGAGAAAACAAACACTTTTCATGATAAGATGATTTCTAGAAAACACTTTCGTGTTGGACAGAAACTTTTGCTTTTTAATTCTCGTCTTACTTTATTTTCTGGTAAATTATGTTCTCGTTGGATATGTTCTTTTATTATGCTTCACGTTTATCCTCATGGTGCAGTAGACATTTGAAGTTTAGAAACGGGAAAGGATCTAAAAGTGAATGGACATTGATTGAAACCGTACTATGAGTTGTTCACGTCTGAAGTTGTGGAAGAGATCAAACTTGTTGATACACTCCCTATGGAGGAGTAATAGGCGAATGACAAGTCGAGCTAAAGACGTTAAACCAATCCCTACATGGGAGTCAACCCATTGGATGAGTATTTCTTATCTTAATTTTAGCTTACTTTTTCTGATTTCACATTTCATGTCGGATTTTCCACCTTGACTCTACTTGGATAACTTAATTTACATTGAGGACAATGTAAAGTTTAAGTGTGGGGGAGTGGTTAAGTATTTGCATTATAAATTTTTCAAATTTTTTTTAAACTTTTGTGTAAATTAGTGCATGAAAAACTCCAACTTGTAGTTAGTTTAGAGTCACATAGCATACATGTCGCTAAGACTACATCGAAAATCTCACAAGAACGAATGAACTTAGATATGCTAGAGAACATGATCGGGTTTCTTAGTTGTATGAGAGTTAAAGTTGGATTTGATTGTGCCACTGGCAAATGAGGTGCAGATTGAATTTGGTATTAGAGTTTTGACCCATTATAGTGGAGACTACCCATTGTTAATCAAGCGAGGCATCGAACTTCACTTCTTTGTACTTGTCTAAATATATGCTTTTAGAGTGTGTGTCACCGTACGTTAATTCCTGGTAGAATGGTGAGCTACCCACCTCCCACCAATAGAAGCACTACTTTGATCTCGTGAGTGCTATTTTATCAATCATGGGGATGACATCGAATTGCTAACTTACATACCACTTGTAATCTTGTTTGCAGTTAGCAACATCCACTTTATCCCTCTCTACACCAACATGTCCATAGAAACACCATCATCATTAACAAACGGAGTATCATAAATTCGAAGGAAAGTGAATACGTTCAAGGTTTACAAGCAACGGTACAGAAATGAGCAGATTTCAAATTCAAGTACAAGAACAAGACTATGAGCAGAATTTTTACAAGTTGAAGACTTAGTACAAGTGCGAAGATTATCAAGATGAGAGTTCAAGAAGTTTATGATATCGATACATACACGTTGCGAAGAATCAAGCGGTAAAGTACTTACACCATGGCCTTTATACTTGCATTTTTATTTTATCTTATTTGTTAATTTGTATTTTATTTTCTCTTGTCTCAAAAAAAAGAGATTAAAAAAATAAAAAGAGATGAAAAATTCATTGTATCATATTTTGGGTTTCTATCATTTTGGTTAGTTTTTATTCTTTCAATAAAGCCAATGGAAGAAGAAATATTCATAATGAAGTTTCAAGCAACAAGGAATTAAAAGAAAGGATCACATTGTCAAGATTCTACGAAGTTCAAGATTTCATCATCAAGAGTTGAAGACCGAAGACGAAGATGAAGACAAGGATTGAAGACCGATGACGACTCTATGGATGTTGTGAGAGTGGTGCTAACTGCATGTTAAACGGATAACAAGGTAAGTAAGCATATTCCCACCTTCGTTAAGTGGTTGACTTTCTTTATTAGAGATCGTCAGGAAAAAAAAATTCAAAATGATAAAAGATGTGGGTTTTCAAAATATAATTCGGAGGGTTTTTCCCTCCTACCCATTCAACGTGTCGCAGGATTTCTCTCTTCATTCCTTCCTGGACACATGTGCGACCCATAAAACAACTGTTTATTATTGAGAGCAATTTCATAGATCCCTTTCTGGTGAGGAAGAGTCGATACTTTCGATCACTCTCGAACCTGGATTCTTTCGATAGGGGATGGTTATTTCTCTCTCAACTTTTGAGTATGAGATTGTGTTCTTTGATATGTTTAACTTCTTATAACTAGTGTGCAGAATCTTTATGTCTTCTTAGCGTGTTGGATTCTATCATTTCGGACAACTTGTAAGTTGGAAAAGTAGGTTTTGTGGGTATATCTCTTGTAAACCCTCACGAGACTATAACTCGTCCACTAAAGATACCTATGGGTTTAAAGGCTTTTTGCATATGCTAAGTGCAACCGTGACCTCGACGAAAGGAGTTGTTATACCTTATTTTATTTTTGTAGTTTGCTCGAGGACTAGAAAAAGGCAAGCCTGGGGGAATTTGATAGGTGCAATATTTGCACTAGTTAAGTACTCAAATGCTTTGCTTTATTGATAGTTTTTATATCATTATGCTTTGGTTTTCTTTGCTTTTGAGTTTCTTAGGTGTTTGGGATCATCTTAACCAAAAGTAAGTGGAACTCGTCCAAATCCGAGATTTCTTCACACCATCTTGAAGAGGACGAAAAGACGACGTCAACAGCGAAAGAATGGAGTTATTCCGACTCGTATGAAGAAGTTATGACAATTTAATATGATTCAAAGTTGTCGAAAAGGGTGAAAGCACAACATTTCTATTGGAACCCCAGCATACGTTAAGGGGCGGACGGTTTAAAGAAAACTGAACTATTAGTCTTTTAAGACTGACAGTTGGAATTGGAATTTTTAAGAGCACCAACTCAATGGATGAGGGCACCTTGTCGTCTCCTTCTTCACTAAAAGAATCATACAGGAACAATTGTTGGGATATATGTTTTAAAATAATTCTTTTATACATTTATATCAACAATTCGAGCTTGGCCCAGTGGTTAAGCATTTTGGGCCTGGAGGGTTAGGTCTCAGGATCGAATCCCTCCCCCTACTGATTGTATATATATATATATATAACATTAGTCGGGGAGCGGGGCCTTGGGCCTTGAGGGGTCTTCGGAGGTCTCTTGAATTTGGAAAGTATTTTTGCTGTTTTTAAAAGTTTTTTTTCAAACCGTTTTTTACTGCACTTAATTATGTTTTAATTGCGCTAATTATGGCATGATTTATTTTCCCGTTTTTTGACTGTTTCGAATGGAATTTTAATTGCAGCAATTAATCCAATTTATTCTCCATTAATCTGCATTGAATGCCTGGTTATAAAAACAGTTTTGAGAACAGAAAGAAGATACAAGTTTTCACACTATTGTTTTTCTGAGAATCAAGAGACCAAAAATACTGAGAAAGAATAGAGAGAGTAAAAGTGATCGATTTCTCATTTTGTGCGTGAGAGATCGAAAGAGAGTTTTTCTCGGCTGTTTTATCCTGGGGGCGTTGTGACGGAAAAGAACTTATTGCACAAAATTCAAGGTAGAGCCATGAAACGTCCTAAAGAGAGCGACCTGGTCGTGACTCAGCCGTCACTTTTTTTTGTGTCTTAATCTCTGTTTTGCAGGTGTGAAATCGACAATTGTTCCAACAATTTTAGGACAAATCTTTCTGCCATGGAATCTGAAAAGAAAACAGTTGCTGATATCAACAAGTCGTTCAAGTTTGAAGGACTTCACTTCAGAAGATGGAAGATAAAGTTGTTTTTCTACCTCAAACTGATGAAGTTGCACATGATGGTGACCTCCATCAAACCAGCTGATCCAAAAGATGCAGAAGCTGCAGAAAAAGCATCTCCAGCCGCAACAAGTGCAACTTCTCAACCAACTGAAGAACCTGTTGTGACCCAAACTGCTGAAGAAAAACAAAAAGCCTATGAAAAATGGATTGATAATGACTTTGATTGTAAAAACTATATTCTGAATGCTTTGTCTGACGATCTATATGAATATTACTCCACATTTGATACTGCTAAAGATGTGTGGGATGCCTTACAGAAGAAATATGATATTGAAGAAGCCGGATCGAAGAAATATGTTGTAAGCCGCTACCTGAGATATCAAATGGTGGATGAAAAATCAGTCGTTTCTCAGGCTCATGAACTTCAGAAAATAGCTCATGAAATTATGACGGAAGGTTCTGTATTGATTGATAAATTACCCCCATCTTGGAAAGGTTTTCGTAATGTTTTGCGTCATAAAACTAAGGAATTCTCTCTTGAAAGTTTGATTGTTAAGCTCAGGGTTGAAGAGGAAGCACGGAAACAAGACAGAAAGGAAGAGATTCTTTTCGTTTCCAATAACAAGAATCAGACTCAACCGAGTTTGAAACCTAAGAAAAAACCGATGAAACCTGACCAGAACCAAAGGAAAGGAAAACCTAATCAAAACAAGAACCCACACCCATAAAGGAAATTTCAGAATTCTGATTCTGAGTTCCTTTGTTATACCTGCGGTAAACCAAACCACATGGATAGGGATTGCAGGAATAACAAAGGAAAGAATAACGCACAAGCTAATGCTGCTGAAAGCGTTATAATTGCCATGGTTTCTGATCCATAAATTCACATGGTTGGTGGAACCGATGGGTGGTGGATAGACAGTGGTGCTTCGCGCCATTGTTGTTTTGATAGTTCCCTATTTAAGAGCTATGCAGAAATCAAGGATAAGAAAGTGTTGTTGGGAGACTCCCATACCAGTATTGTGAAAGATGCCCTCCACACTCCAGAAATGAGAAAGAATCTTGTTTCCAGCTATATTCTCAACAAAGATGGGTTGTATCAAACTATTGGATCTGATGTTTACACAATTACTAAAAACAAAGTGTTTGTAGGAAAAGGTTATGCTGCTGATGGAATGTTTAAGCTTAATGTTGAAATGAATAAAATTGCATCTTTTTCTTATATGGTGTGTACTTTGGCATGCTAGACTTTGTCATGTGAACAGTAGATCAGTAGATACCATGAGCAAGCAAGGTCTTATTCCAAAACTGTCCATGCATGATTTTGAAAAATGTGAATCTTGTAGTCATGCTAAGATAACCAAGAGTTCCCATAAATTTGTTATTAGAGAATCTGAACCATTGGAGTTAGTGCATTCTGATTTGTGTGAATATGAAGGTATATTAACTAGAAATTGAAAGAGATGTGTCATGACTTTTATTGATGATTATTCTAATTATACCTATGTTTACTTGCTAAGTCATAAGAATGAAGCTATTGAAAAATTTAAGGTTTTTATTGCTGAAGTTGAAAATCAATTTGGTAGGAAAATTAAGAGATTTCGTAGTGATAGAGGAAATGAATATGATTCTAAACCATTCACTGAAATTTATGAATCTTCTGGAATTATACATGAAAAAACTGCTCCGTATAACCCTGAAATGAATGGAAAAGCTGAAAGAAAGAATCGTACATTTAGTACTCTTGTGACTGCATGTTTGCTGAGTTCTGGTGCTGCACGCCCCTCATTGGTGGGGAGAAATTTTGCTGACTGTTTGCTATGTTTTGAATCGTGTTACAAATGCAAAAACTAAAATTTCACCCTATGAACTTTGGAAAAACAGAAAACCAAATGTGTCTTATTTTAAAGTATGGGGTTGTTTGGCTTATGTTCGTATTCCTGATCCTAAAAGATTAAAGCTAGATAGTAAAGCTTATGAATGTGTTTTTGTTGGGTATGCTCAAGACAGTAAAGCTTATAGATTTTTTGATCTAAATAATAAAGTTATTATTGAATCTATTGATGCTGATTTCTTTGAAGATAGATTTCCTTTTAAATCTAGAAATAGTGTGGGTTCTATACCTAGTACAAGTTATGAACTTAGAATAGAAAAACCTAGAACTACAGAGACTAGAGACGCTGAAATTGAACCCAGACGTAGTAAAAGGGCCAGGATTGCGACAGATTATGGTTCTGACTTTGAAGTTTATACCCTAGAGGAAGACCCTTCTAGTCTTCAAGAGGCACTTAATTCTCCTGAATCCGGTTTTTGACAAGAAGCCATAGATAATAAAATGGACTCCCATAATCTTAATGGAACTTGGCACCTAGAAGATTTACCCCATGGTTACAAAGAAATAGGTTGTAAATGGGTACTTAAAAGGAAGTTAAATCCTGATGGTTCAGTAGACAAACACAAAGCTAGGTTGGTAGCTAAAGGATTTAGACAAAGAGAAGATGTATATTTCTTTGATACTTACTCTCCCGTTACAAGATTGACTTCTATTCGTGTTTTGATTGTTGTTGCTGCTGTGCATAATCTTGTTGTCCATCAAATGGATGTTAAAACAGCAGTTTTAAATGGTGAATTAGAAGAAGAAATTTACATGGAACAACCTGAAGGTTTTGTTGTTCCCGGTCAAGAACATAAAGTGTGTAAGTTAGATAAGTCCTTGTATGGTTTGAAACAAGCTCCTAAGCAATGACATGAAAAATTTGATAATTTGATGATTTCACATGGTTTCAGAATTAATGAAAGTGACAAATGCATATACTATAAGTTTGAAAACAATACATGCATCATGATTTGTTTATATGTGGATGATTTGCTGATTTTTGGTTCAAACTTGTCTGTGGTTGAAGAAACTAAGAATATGCTTAAGTCTAACTTTGAAATGAAAGATTTGGGTGAAGCTAGTGTAATTCTGGGAATTAAGGTTACTAGAACTAATGATGGTATTTCTTTGGATCAGTCTCATTATATTGAAAAGATTTTAAAGAAGTACAACTATTTTGATTGTAAACCTGTGAGTACTCCTTTTGATGCTAGTGTTAAACTGTTTAAGAATACTAGTGATAGCATTAGACGATCTGAATATGCTAGTATAATTGGTAATCTTCGTTATGCAACTGATTGTACCAGACCAGACATTGCATATGCAGTGGGGGTTTTATGCAGGTTTACCAGTTGTCCTGGTTTGGAACATTGGAATGCAGTTGAGAGGGTTATGCGGTATCTTAAAAAGACCATTAACCTAGGATTACACTATAAAAGATTTCCTGGAATCCTTGAAGGATACTGCAATGCTGATTGGAACTCTCTTTCAGATGACTCCAAGGCCACTGGTGGATATTTGTTTAATATTGCTGGTGGCGCTGTGTCTTGGAAGTCAAAGAAACAGACAATTCTGGCTTAATCTACGATGGATTCTGAATTGATAGCACTAGCAGCAGCTAGTGAAGAAGCAGGATGGTTGAGAAACTTGCTTTCTCAAATTCATGTATGGGATAGACCGATACCAGCTATTATGATCCATTGTGATAGTACCGCGGCTATTTCAAAAGTGCAGAACTGTTTTTACAACGGTAAGAATCGACAAATGCGTCGAAAGCACAGCACAGTTAGGGAGTTTCTCACAACTAGTGTTGTACGTGTGGATCATGTTAGGTCGGAAAAGAACTTAGCTGATTCTTTGACGAAAGGATTAGCTAGGGAAAAGGTATTATATACCTCTAAAGGCATGGGACTTTTTCCCACTAGAAGTTGAGTCATTTTGTGATGGATACCCACCTAGAAATAGGTTCAAAGGGAATAACGATTCACAAATGATATGGAGATAGAATCATGCACCTTTCCCATGGCATGATATCCGGAAGCGGGTTAAGGTTGAGTTTTTTAACTCTTAATGAAGTCTATAGCTCTGTATAGAGTGGGGTACCAAGCTACAGGAGTACCCTTTGATAGACTCACCTATGTGAATGAGAAGGTGTGGCCGCTTTCTATGAGAACATGGGTAGTTCTCTAGAACATTCATTGAAACTGGGATAAGCACAGGGCCGTAATGTGTTGGCATTTTAGACTTTACTCTTAGTATAGTTGTGTGTGTGTTAAGTACTCTGTTCTCTCCATAGAGTTCAAAGACATGTGTTCACTCTGTGACAGAGTTCAGAGAATCTTATACTATGTAAAGGTTCAAAATCAAAACATACCTTTGCTTATGCACATAATTATACGAATCTTGCTCAATGATTTTAAAAATATAAGTGGGGGATTGTTGGGATATATGTTTTAAAATAATTCTTTTATACATTTATATCAACAATTCGAGCTTGGCCCAGTGGTTAAGCATTTTGGGCCTGGAGGGTTAGGTCTCAGGATCGAATCCCCCCCCCCCCTTACTGATTGTGTATATATATATAACATTAGTCCTGGAGTGGGGCCTTGGGGGTCTTCGGAGGTCTCTTGAATTTGGAAAGTATTTTTGCTGTTTTTAAAAGATTTTTTTCAAACCGTTTTTTACTGCACTTAATTATGTTTTAATTGCGCTAATTATAGCATGATATATTTGCCCGTTTTTTGACTGTTTCGAATGGAATTTTAATTGCAGCAATTAATCCAATTTATTCTCCATTAATCTGCATTGACTGCCTGGTTATAAAAACAGTTTTGAGAACAGAAAGAAGATACAAGTTTTTACACTATTGTTTTTCTGAGAATCAATAGACCAAAAATACTGAGCAAGAATAGAGAGAGTAAAAGTGATCGATTTCTCATTTTGTGCATGAGAGATCGAAAGAGAGTTTTTCTCGGCTGTTTTATCCTGGGGGCGTTGTGACGGAAAAGAACTGTTTGCACAAAATTCAAGGCAGAGCCACGAAACGTCCTAAAGAGAGCGACCTGGTCGTGACTCAGCCGTCACTTTGTTTTGTGTCTTAATCTCTGTTTTGCAGGTGTGAAATCGGAAATCGTTCCAACAACAATGCATATTTTCATGGCTGGCGGTGGTTGAGATGGATTGAGGTTTGTGACACAAACTGTTAGTTGTTGCTCGAGCTTGGCAGTGAAGTGGAAATGGTGGTAATTATTGTAATAAGGTCAGAGATGGAGCTAGGTATTGCTTTAGAATTTTTGGCTCGAGTTTTGGAGTTAAAACTCGAGTGATGACTGCTGCCATTTATGGAAGATGAGGACGTTGATGAACTGATGGATCTATTAAGCTCGAGTAAGAGCAGTGACTGGTGATGGAAGATAAACAGGGAAGATTTATTGCAGTTATGGTTAATAGTACTGCAGTCATATCAGAGACGATGAATGAAAAGTGGCAGTGGTGATTGTTAGAATAATCTCAACAGTGATATGGCGGAGGTGATGTTGTTGCCTTAAAGTTGTCGGAGAAATATTGAATGGGAGGAAGGCAAGTTGTTGGTTGCTGAGAAGAGATTGAGAGAGAAAGAAATGGTTTGCTGCCATTATTGATGGGGTTGTGTGGTTCTTGGCGAAAGCAATGAAGGAACGAGCAGTTCATTGACGAAGAAGATGGTGATGTTTGATCGGTGAATGGTGTTGGCAGATATAGCAACAGATCCATTGATCAATGGTGATAAAGAAGATTGTAATGATGATGGAAGACGAGAAACTCGGATGGAGTTTGTGATACAAACTGTTGAGATTATTAGTCCCACTTTGTTGGGAAATCTAAGATCCTACAGTTTCTATCCCGTCTGATTCTCCTAGTCAGGTCTCTCCAGTTCCCAATCTTGTACATCCTTCCACTGTTACGGCTCCACCCATCCTCCCCTCTACTCGTCTGGTTACTCGGGCCTCCCGCAGCATTTTTCGCCCCAATCACAAACTCAATATCCATGTCCAGTCCAAATATAAGATCTCTCCATTTCCTCGTTCTCACTTATATGCTCTTAGGGACCCTAACTGGAATGCGGGCATGCTAGATGAATACAATGCCATGTTGAAAACTAATACTTGGGAACTAGTTCCAAGACCACGAGATGCACATGCTATTCATTCCATGTGGCTTTTTCGCCACAAATTTCATGCCGGCGGTTCCTTGCAGCGTCACAAGGCACTCCTAGTTGCAAATGGTAAATCCTAACAGATTGGAGTTGACTGTTTTGAAACGTTTAGTCCGGTTGTCAAACCGTCTACTATTCGTACTGTGCTTACTATTGCTGCTTCACGTTCTTGGCCTATACATCAGCTAAATGTCAAGAATGGCTTTCTCCACAGGGATTTGACTGAGACAGTTTATATGCATCAGCCTCCGGGCTTTGTTGATTCTGATCACCCTGATTATGTATGTCGACTTCGTCGGTCGCTTTATGGTATAAAGCAGTCACCTCGTGCATGGTTTCAGCGTTTTGATAAGTTTATTACCAATTGTGGCTTTCGGGGTAGTGTATGTGATCCCTCTCTCTTCGTCTACCAATTCGGATCCGTGACGGCATACTTACTCTTATACGTTGATGATATTATTTTAACAGCAAATACTAATAAACTTCTTGGCAAATTTATTACATTGATGAAACGGGAGTTTGCCATGACTGGCCTTGTCCGCTACATCATTTTTTGGGTATTTCTGTTCAGCGTTCATCTTCAGGCCTCTACTTTTCTCAGTCGGTTTACATGCAGGACATTATTGCATGTGCTTCCATGACAAATTGCAATCCGTGGACACACCAGTTGATACTCATTAGAAACTCAGTGCAACATCCGGTCCTGTAATCGAGGATCCTACTCTATATCGAAGCCTGGATTGGGATATACAGTACCTCACCTTCACTAGATCGAATATCTCTTACGCAGTTCAACAGGTATGTTTGTTTATGCATGATCCTATGGAACCTCACATGCAGGCCCTTAAGAGGATCCTTCGTTATCTTCAGGGTACCCTTGATCATTATTTGTTCCTATCTGCTACTACAATTACTGGATTAACTGCATATTCTGACGTCGATTGGGCGGGGTGTCCGAATTCTCGGCGGTCCACTTCCGGCTATTGCATCTTTCTGGGTGACAACCTAGTTTCCTGGTCTTCTAAGCGTCAGGAAACTGTCTCTCGCTCAAGTGCTGAAGCTTAATATCGGGGAGTGGCCAATGCAGTTGCAGAGACTACTTGGCTTCGCAACTTACTTCTTGAGCTTTATCTACCTCTACGACGTGCCACTATTGTATACTGTGATAACGTTAGTGCAGTCTATATATCTGGTGATCCTGTTCAACATCAACGCACCAAACATGTGGAGATTGATATACATTTCGTACGTGATCGCGTTCGTATTGGTGAAATGCATGTCTTGCATATCCCCTCGGAAAATCAATATCGTGATATCTTTACCAAGGGCCTTCCACGACAGCTATTTACTCGTTTTCGTTCTAGTCTGAGCGTCTGCTCTTCTCCCGCTCCGACTAAGGGGGTGTAATATACTAGATATTATTCTGTTTACCTTTCTTAGCTTTATCTCTGTCATATTCTCAATAACCGTTGTATTCTCAATAACTGCGAGATACTCTCCAAAGGAGTTTAATCAAAATCCAAGACAAACAACACAGGGAAGTCAGTTTCTCGTTGAGCAAATAAGAAAATCTCAGAAATTTTAGTTTTCGCGGAGATCCTGGTATACACGGGAGTCATTGGCTTAGGCTTGAAAAATCAAAAGAAAAATTATTTCACTGATGGAGAAGCGGTCGTGGGAGTTCGCCGAGAAAATAAAAATCCCGGGACTTTAAAATTTCACGGAGATACTACTGTCCGTGATTCTGGCGGAGTAAAAAGAAAATCCAGAGAAAAAAATAAATCACGGCTAGGTGAGTGTCCGGGAAAGAGAAGATAGACTGCCAGTCATCCGATACTAACAGTGTAATGATGTTAATAGGCTTGGCCTTTAAAAACCTATGCAAGTCCATTTGAGCTTGTTTTGAGAATTCAGTTTCATGGCCAGATTTTGGCCTCGACCTACTTCATGACTTCGGCGAGTTTTGGCAACCATTCGACATGGGATTTGGTGTACGGGCACTTCTATTTTTGGGACACCTATACAAGAGATTTTTTTACAACTTCGAGGATATCTTTTAATCTTTTATCATATACTTTGGAGAAGAAGAACAAGAGATAGGGCTTGGAGTTGCGATTGATAATCAAAATTCTAGGGTTTGCTTTTTTTCTCTTCAGATTATTTTTCATGGATTTTGAGAAATCCATGAGTAGGTAAACACCTCATATTGGTTAAGGATATCGTCGGATATCAGAAACATGCTACTAAATTAATATATTGGTTTTGAAATCTTAATCAAATAATTATTGTCTTGTTCTACCATTTATTATCGCCACGTATGATTGCAGGATTGTTTGTTTAGGAGCGTTACTAAATGATCTTGAATGTATTTATATAGCTGGACTAGGGTTTTGAGATACGTAATTGTTGATGAACCTTGTCATAAGTAGCATATTGTGATTACCAATTGTATTCAAAATCTTTGTGTGATTACAAGTAGAAGCTCGACCTATGTTAAATAGTTTACTCGTAGTATTTTTATTGCATGGATCAGTCTAATTCATAGAACTTAAAGCTCTTGGAGGATTAAACCTAATAGCACGTTCCATTGGGTTGTTCACTGAGTAGTATTCATATATTCATAGTTATGGTATGTGATGACATAAGGAATTTACCGGAGTACGCTCTCGATGAGGTACTTTAGGACTCTTAATAATGAATGATTGAGTGACAACTCTAGTTATTATTCAAGTGCATGTATTATGATTGATGATGAACCCTTAACCAGTATTTTCAATTTATTGATTCTCTTTATTTGTTATTTTCTATTATTATTAGTTTAATTACTTTAGACTTAAAATCAAAAATCCCTCCAGGTTACTTAAGTTTTCAAATACGAATAACAACCCATATCTCCCTGTGGATCGAATATGTTCTTATAACTATACTATTATTTATAATATGAAGTGAAAGAACTTAAAATAATTTTGCTTTGCTGACAACCGACCATTAACTAGTTTTTCTTGTCAAGGCATTCGATTAGACTTGAATAACCGAATCCTACAATTGATAAGTCTAACTAAGATCAGAATTAACTTAGTTTCTCTTATCCGGAATCAACTGGACTAAACAAATGATCCCGTATTTTTGTTAAGCCATAAACAATACACGCAAACCAAAATACATTGACTTGCACAATTATATTCTTAACCGGAAGCAATTGAACAAGTATAAACATTACAACACCGTAATTGGACCGTATGTCGTCAAGCAAAAACACTTGATACCCAACAATAAAGAAGATACCAAACAATAAGCCAAATAAATTAACATGGTTTTTATTAACCGGAAACAATTGAATCACATAAAAAATCCATACAACATAATGGAACATATCAATTATACCGATTTTGTCAAGCAAAAGCAAAATATATACAATATAAACATGCTTTTCTTAAACAGGCAAAAGACTAACTAACAAATTTGTTACCTCAATTTCCGCAGCCACTACTCCCAAAAGAGATATATCATTAAGCGCAAATATGAACTCTCCCTCAGTGTGATGTCATCCTCTCACAAGAACAAAAGAACAACAACAAAAGAAACCTTTGCCAGAGAAAGGTTGAAACAGTTTTAACTAATGCGTGCCAATAACAAAATTTGAAAACCCAGAAGACATATGTTATGCTAAACACAACTCATGTAAACACAAATTAATTCAACATATTATGACTTTTCACATATGAGTTTCAATCGGAAAACCTTATGATCCTTTGATAAAGCCTACAAGCATGGTCTAGAACTTAATCCCTCACTAAATAAAAAAGCCACACAAATCATAAGGGTTACATCATATGAGATCGAATATTAAGGTTAATAAAAACCGAAATCAGACATCTCATAAACCGAAAAGACATAGCAAAAATAAAGACATTCATTCACAGGCTATGTAATAGGAAACTATCACATGAAACAAATATTATAAAATAATAATTTTATTCATAAATAATAATGATAGTTTTACTCAAAATAGACTTTGTAAAATTCTTGAAGTAAATCAAAACATTGATGTCTATTTCCGAAGCAGGGACAGAATCAAATCTCTTCATGATATTGAGATCTCTTTCGCTTGATAGGAATAATTCTCCGAATTCTTTAAAGAGATCCTTGATCGAAGAATAATTCCTCAACCTTGAGTAGGTTAGGTTCTCCTTCGTTTACTCTTTTCATAAGTAATTCTTGTTGCTTGACAAGAAGAGCTTGAGTAGGTTAGGTTCTCCTTCGTTTACTTTGCACAAGTTCGTGCCATTTTGTGAAACTCTTTCTCATAATCGATCATGGAATATGAAAGATTGATCTGATTGCAAGAGGTGGTTCCGATTTCATTGGAGTTATAGAACCCAGAAGGATCACATGCCATTTTTTCATCATACCTTTATGAAACCCTTGCAGAGTGCTTTGCATGGTAATCTGTATTGTACATAATTCTTGTTCTGGGAGCAATAGACAAGATTTTTCTCCTCAAGAGACAAAGATTACCGAAACATATATATCAATAGTTTCCAAATACCTGGTCACCGATTATGGAAATCAAAAATACTCTTCTTTAATATAGAGGAACCGAAAATTTTCAATACTAAAGATTTTAAGAAAGTGCCTTCATGTGAGTATATCCATAGATCTCGCAAGTTTTAGACTATTTGTGCTATATACACTGAACTCATCAAACAATAGTTTGAGCACTTCATGAGTCAGTGTATATAATCAAGATACTAAGTATCTAGTTGGGACAAACTATTCTCTTTAACAATTATAGAGAATCTTCCTTTATCGGTTCTCTTAGGAATCTTATTCTTGTTATAAGACACACCAAACTTATCACAGAAATGACTATCATCAAGATATGTAGGTATTACCTTATGTATTGATGAACTGGGGAATTTTCCTTGTTTTGTTCCACTATCTTCTTTGGTACCCATTTCTACGAGTTGCTAGTCTTTAGATCCTCTTTCCTCTTGTGATGTACTACACTTTGACATCTCTTTTGAGCATTCTTGTGAGAATTCTTTGATTAGAGAAAATTAGAGTTATGTATGATTGCTTTCGAAAAAGGTCTCATGTTATAACCTTGACTAGAAGTTGTTCTCTCAGATCTTGAACAAGGTAATTGTTGACAATCTCTTACAACATGACCTTTAATTCCACAATGAAAACATCGTCTGTAATGATGTTTATAATGTTGTGGAAGACTCTGATGTGAGTAGTTCGTGTTAGGATTAAAGGTTCGCATGTTATGTTTTCAATATAACATGACTTGAAAGATACGTTAGGAATTGAAACAAGTTCAAGTCAATATTATTAACCTCAAGTGGAAGGACGATGCCGTCGTTGTATTCGTTACTTCTTCTCATTCTTCAGGTCTTCGGAGTAATACTTGTATGTCTCAACATTCGACTCTAGATGAATTTTGATACTAAAATATGACAACCAACCTTGACACACCAATGTTATGGTGATTTCAACTGAGCTATGCTCTAATACAAGGACATCAAGGAATGAAGAAAGTGATTGGAGGGAGACGGTGGTACGTATATTACTAATTGTGTTTGTATATGTTTATATATATATATATTTTTATTATCTATGAATAATTACAGTTTGTGTGTTTGATATGAAAAAATAGGTGGAACGAGTTAATTGGGTGGTCAAGGACATGACCCATAACATTAATTTGGGCGAGAATTTAAAGTCCCTGAATAAAGATTACTTCAGAATCGAGTTAAAGGCATAATAATCCTTGAGAAAGGAGGTATATATGCTTATGAAGAGGACTGACCAAGGAGAAGTAAGAGGGCTAGGTCTCCTTCTTCTAGCGACGACTCAGATACTCCCTCCGGTGAGCATGTTCAATCAAAGCAAGGAAATGTGATTTAGGCGGTCGAGGTGGTCGAGGCGGTCGAGGTGGAGGTAAAAAAGGCGAAAAAGGTGGTCGTGGTAGAGGTGAAAAAGTTGGTCGTGCTGGAACAAGTTCTCGAGGTGGACGTGGTGGAAGAGACGCCAATACAAGGTGGATGTAGAAGAGGTAAAAAATCTAGAGTTGTAGAACATGTTGTGCAAGAGGATAAAGAGGACGACGATTTGGATTCGGAGGAGGAATCCAGTGAATGACTAACGCAGATGTAGTGGCTGTTTGGTATTTTACTTCATGGTTTTTTTATTATCTCAGACTTTGTCTATTTACTTTTTTCGTTGTTTGGTTATGGATTTGGACGGATGAATTTTTATAACTTTGCATGTACTAGTGAATTTTAGTATTTCCATTTGTCTAATCTAAGAAAAATGATGAAACAATCAACATTATTGAAAATTTTGAGCACTTTCGGCTAGGTCGATGCTTCAAATAACTTAGCCGTAAATGCATATAATTGTTGTCAAAAAACTTGCACAGGTTCTCGGTTAGAAACTCCCGGCCGTTAACCAACAAGCGGATAGGAAAACCATCCGCAAACGGTTTACGGTTAGAAAAAACCTAGCTGTATGTTACTCTGATAACCCAAAAAGAAATTTACTCCTAGTTACGACTAGATATCCAAGCTGTGTTTCATCGTCACGGTTAGGACTCCAAACCGTAATTCTGACATATACCAACAACTCTGGTTTACGGAGTGAATTCTTAGTCGTAAACAAAGAACGGTTGGAAAAAGCATCCGTAATTTGTTTACGGTTGGGAAATACCTGGCCGCATATTGCATTGATAACTCATAAATAAATTGACTCTTAGTTGCGGCTACATATCCAGACCGTTTTTTGTGTCAAGGTTAGGACTCCAAGCCGTAAATCTGACATAGAGTAAAAACCAAGTTCTACGGCCTGGATTCCTAGCCGTTAATCTGACATATCCCCAAACCTACAGGTTTATGCTTAGTTACGGCTTGGTCGACATACCCATTTCCTAGCCGTAAATACCACAAGATACCCCTTTCTACCACATCCTATCAGCTATTTTTTGAATTTTGAAAAATAGATCCTTTATAAAGATGATTTATAGAAGGTTCTAGTTTCTCAACCACTTATTTATGCTAGAAATAACTCCACATCCATATAACCCCCCATTCCAAATCAAAATCACACCTTCTACCTCAATAATCTCCAACAAAACCCCTAAAAAATGAATGCAATGTACTCAAAGGATAAAACCAACTTTACTTTGGAAGAAGACTTATCTCTTTGCAAAAAAATTTGTATTATGTTATCCAAAGAGGGGATAAGAACAAAGGAAAGGTGGTTTAGCTAGTCAATCGTATTGGAGTAATGATACAGATGAGCAAGTTATAACACACGCGCTGGATTATTTGGAAGTTAAGGACCCGAATGTCGTAACTTAGCTCAAGAGGAGTCCATTTTGATGGGAAACAACCCAAATATCAAGACAAATTCCATCTATAGATCCACATGGTCACCAGAATTTTGCCAAATTCCATCGTTTAGGGCTTCAAAATGCCGTTTTTGGAAAGTTTTTTTTTTCTTAATAACTTATCGTTGGGAGTCCGTTTGGGTCGCCGTTTGTGGCATATTGTTTTATTTAGCGAGTACTTTAATTACTTTAGATAACCTAAAATTTGCCAAAAGTAGCAAATTAGGGTTTGAGTCGGTTTTGGGTAGTTTTAATCCTTTCGTGTTGCACAAGTTAGGGTTTTGTCCCAAGTTTATTTAAGAGTCTGCAAAGTTATTATTCTGGACAGTTGAGTTTGATTAATATAATTATTTTATTGAACTTGTTCAAGTTTAATTCTGATCTTTATTTATAGTCGTGAGAAAAAGGTCTAAATAATTATCTTCGTTCATAGTCGTTATTCCTAGGAATAATTCGAGGTCTGAACAAACTATCCTTTTTTTGTCTTTTGATAATATCCGTTGCACTAAGTAAGATTTTTGAAAAAATTTGTAGTGAAACATGTAACACTAACAACCGCGATGGGGTTGAATTTTATCTTCGATTTTCAGACATACGCAAAAAAGTGGAAGAATATATGGTATTACTTCGTATGTGCAAGCAACTTCAACTTAGAGGTGAGACTGATGAAGAATTCGTAGCTCAAGCTAAGAAGGAATGAAAAAAATGGAAAGGTTATAATTTCAACTTTGAAGCTCAATTCGCCATCATCAAAGACTTCTTGATGCATCGAAAGGGATGTTTTTAAAACCAACTTTGTAACGGGGATCTATTAAGTATGAATGGGTTTTATTGTGGTCTAATTAATGAAAGTATTACTTCTTTTCAATCGTAGTATGTATTCATGTTGAAACTCAAAATTTCTCAACTTACATAATCATTTACAGACGGAAACATTTCCTTCTAAACATGGTGACCCAGCCGTAATACAGACTCAGGTGATTCTGGGAAAAATAACGTCCATAAGTTCTTCGCTTCCCATCCGTTATTAGTATTTGCGGCTTGGAGTTCCTCGATTCCAACCATACTAACCTATTTATGACTGGTTCGACATATTGTCCCAGCCGTAACTGGTAAAAAACTCAGATTTGCTATGATTTTTAATGGATGTGAATCGATAAAATTATTATTGGGAGTTGATTATAAGGTTTTCCTTTGTATTGTGACAAAGGGTTTCATCATTTTTCTTCAAACAAAAATACAAAGTGCAAGTTCGACATACTTCCTTAACTGGGCAAAATACGAAAACAGTTCCAAGAAATCTAATCCAATTTTTTATATCAATGGATCATGAGTTAAGAAAGATATCAGTAGAATTAAAAAAATTATTTTTGAATTCCTCAATTTGGAATCAATTTCGCATAAGACCTTGTTCAATTTTGTTAGGACAAACTAATGGACCTTTCGTTTTTTAAACAACCCATTTTCGGCTGATAAGAGAAGCAGCGGTGGGGCTGGTGATTTTAACAGTTGCGAGGCTTGGGAGGTCTAAAATTATTTAGACTAAAGCAAGAAGATAACTAGGTTGGGTGATGGTTACCTGGACTAAATTTGGTTCATAATTAAAAGGAAACTGAGTAGTGGGTTGCATTTAGGAAAAGCATAGGTGGTAAATAGGTAAAACCTTGATTTTGATGAATCAAAGTTTCAGTTTACTAGTAATTGAATTGAATCTATTTAGAAAATTACACAGCCAGTTTTTTAGAGTATTTTTTGTTATTATGCATGATGTTTCATTTAGTTTTCTAATTCATTTTTTTACAGTTAATTAAAGTTGTGTGCTTGCTAAATGTAAATCACCAAACTGTACGTTAACGAACAAAAAAAACCAAAAAAATTGGACGGCCTTCGGCCGCCTAGTGTTGAGGTGTCAACTTTGTATGCAAAAAAATTATTCTCTATATTCTGAAGTTCTGCCTTACTCTTAGAAAAATCTCATTTCAACTATCTTCAAAAAAAAATAGTGAAAAGGCTAATTAACCCACACTGTTAATGATGTGAATGTAATTAAGTTTGTGTATATGGGGTTGTAGATGGGGAAAAACGAGTCGCTGGTTTTTCAGGGAATTGAAGAGACGAGCGTTTTGTCGAGACTCCTCAACCGAGCAAACTGTTCAACCTCACACAGATGCACTGTAAAGGAAGTGCTTAGATTCGAGAGATCAATCTGTAGGACTACGTCCTAAACCAAGTCAATGGCTGTTCCAGATTCAATTCGGTCGCAAAGAGGGAAATGGGTTGATCTGTAGGAGGGAAGCTGAGAATTGTGTGGGATCAATGATGATCAAGGATTGTGGATGTGTTGAAGGTTTCTGCAATAATGATGAACTGTTGAGTTCGAATAAGGTCTGGTAGATTGATGAATTCCTGAGAGTAATTACTCGAGAAATTCTATGTTGACAATTGCTGATAGCTAGTGATCATTCGTTGTCTGTTGTTTTTAATCATGGATTCAGAGACTTATTTATATCATCAGAGTTGTGAACACCTTGATCCCTGTAAGTGTGACGGTTTCTTGAGTGAAAGAGTGGGAAAGTGGGAGATCGTGGTGCAACCAGTTCCAGGTCGTGCGGAGACTGGGTTGATCATTTACCCACTACTTTGCTAACTCCTTCAACCGTTGACACGACTTACTCAAATTTCTCATTGTGGATGAATCCACGTGATGTAGGCCGCCAGACCAAAACCCTAGTTGTTATCCCCCAATTTGACGTGATTCATGTCTCACGAATCGTGGAGTCTGAATGACAGACGTGTATTGATTAGTCAGTTGTTGACTGATTAGACAGTGAGTGAGTCTAGGTTTTGTTGAATCGAGCATAAGTGGTGAATGCTCAGCGATTCATGGATCGAACATGTAATTCTCTGAAATGGTGTCAGTATTGTAGATTCGGTGATGAATTACTGACCAGCGAGAGCAAGTATCGCTCGATTCGACGAATTACTGAATATTGAGAATTTGACGAGCAACTGAGCAAGTATTGCTCAATTCGACAAAATACTGAATGTTGATAATTTATCGTGCAATCGAGCAAGAATGCTCAATTCGAAAAATTACTGAGAATTCACTAAATTTTGATAGTTGGATCAATATTTGAGCAATTGAGCAAGTATGCTCAATTCGACGAAATATTTATTGGTGACGTGACCCAATAAAATATTAAAATATTGGTATATTACCAAATAATATATGACTAATTCCGACGTTGGTTGCTGAATCAATATAAATTCATTAGTTCTTTAATCTTTCTCAGAATGATTATTCGTAGAACATTTATTCGAAACCCTAATTTCATATCATAGTTGATGAATCGCTGAAAATAGGTCATGAGTGAGAGAGGGATCGATCACATGGGATGATGGGCGTCCATGTGGTTCCCAGTGCTCGAGTGAGCATGCACCAGAGTTCTCAGTTTGAGGATTGGTAAAAGAATGATGATTAAATGCCGGTTTCATCATTACTGAAATATCGCTGGGTTCAGCATTAGGTGATAAAACCTAGGTATGAAGGATAGAGGACCGACCAAGAGAGCATGGACCGGCTCTTGGTGGTCACGAGACCAGTTGTTGGCCGTTTGACCAATCCCCAGGTTGGCTGGAGAGAGTTTGGGCGCAAATTAGGTCAGAATTTGAAAACATGTGGGACCAGCTTTGTGCAAGCCCTAAGGATGACTCTGGCCGGTCATGAAGGCATGCACGCTTTTCCGTGGTGTTTGTGTCTCCGTGCTGAGAGTTTCAATATTTTCTGATGTGCGTTCGAGCAACATTGTGAATTTTCATAAGAGTTTCATCTTGACTGAAATTATTGATTTTTGTCAGAATGAGCATGCATGCTCAATTGATCAATATTTTGTAAATATTAAAATAAGTGTATTTTAAGATTTAAAATTGTCGTGGGAGGCTAGCCGGTCGTGTGACCATGTTGGCTTTTGGTTTTTCATGATTCGAGCAAAATTTGAGAATTTATGACGAAATCGTGATTTTTGCTCAAACCAAAGAGTTTCATGAATTGAGGAAAATAATAATTATAAAAGACTAGGGATTGCAAGGTGTGGGACAGGGCACGGCTTGGGCATGGCTGGTTGGCTATGTTGCCCGTCCCGCACACCTTTCCCTATTTTATAATATTATTTTTCATGAATCCGTGAAGTTATGGAGAATCCATGAGTTTTGTTGAAACGGAGGAGTTTCATGAGATTAGGGAATAATAATTATAAAAAGCTAGGGATTGTGAGGTATGGGACCGGCCACGGCTCGGGCATGGCCGGTCAGCTAGGTTGCCCGGTCCCGCACACCTTTCCCTATTTTATAATAATATTTTCATGAATCCATAAAGTTATGGGGAATTCATGAGTTTTGCACAAACAAGGAAAGTTGCTAAATTGAAGGAGTTTTTCATGAGTTCATGAAAATAACAAAATAGGGCAAAATAATGGAAGAGGCATGGGACCGTCCACGGCTAGGGCATGGCCGGCCGGCCGGTGGGCCCGGCCCCTGGGCGCCTCTTATTATTTTATTATTGTTTGTTGTTTTCTCATGTTTTGCGTAGGATTCCTCATCTGTCCATATTTTTGGATGCTCGTTTGTGCATCCGGGTGCTCAGTCGTGCATCATTGTCGAGTACACTTGCACCATTTTTGTGGGGCTTACTCAGTGATGGTCCAGATGCCCGGTTTGTTGAGTATTTATTACTGATTGATGAAATTCGGTGGAGAATGATTCATAAAACTGAGCAATAAAGTGAGCAGTCATTTATTATCAGTCCATAGAATCAGCTGTGGATTTGACCATGGATTCGGAATAATAAAATGATAATTTTATTACCGTCTCATGGAATCGTAGATTTGACCATGAAATCGGAGTAATAAGATAGGTGGTGATATTACCATTTCATGAGATCAGCGTGAATTCGACCATGAAATCGGAGTAATATCTATTACCATTTCATGAGATCAGTCGTGGATTCGATCATGAAATCGGAGTAATACATTTATCTATTACCATTCCAATAGAACCAGTAGCGAGTTTGACCATGGAATAGGAGCAATAAGATAAGATAGGTTATCTTCTAGGAATTCAGTGGTGAATATGACGTAGAATTTAATTTCTTGCGTATAGTCAGTGAATCAGCGAGTGTTGCCAATGTCCCGAATACGTTTTGCCCTCTCAACATTTCATGTATGGAGGACCGCCTGGGTCTATACACGGACACTCTACATATTCAGGGAACAGTGAGTGTCACCGGCCTCCTGAAGGCGTTATTTCTCTCAATCTTACGGAGAACTGCCCAATCGTTCTTCTATGTAGAGGCGAATTCCTCTATGTAGTCAGGGAACAGTGAGTATCACCGACATCCTGAAGGCGTCAAGCTCTCAATCTTATGGAGAACCGCCTAATTACATTATTCTACATAGAGGCTATGATGAAATGCCCGGTGTCGAACGCTCCGTAGAGGCCTTTCGAGCGACATATGCATCATACTTCGTAAAACACGAATCATCACATGGATCCCTGAAACCGTGTCGGAAACATGCAGTATCATGATTTTACGGTTTTGACCTTTGTTGAAAATCCACCATCAACATTAATTCCCCTGCTTAGTGAGGGACAATCATGTTCTGTAGTAAGCACTAGATGGTGATTTTCAGTCGACAAGAGATCAGTGGTTGAACTCAGTCTACAAAGGTATTCTCAGAATCTCCAATTTACTCCAATGACACCATATGCGAGCAAATGTTCAGGTGGATACCCTTTAATGTGATAGAGCGTCAACCCGTGAGCACGGAGAAATGAGGCACTGCTGATTTGAGCGACCGAAGGTCTAGTTTTGGTCGGTTTAGCGTTTGCGGGCCCGAGCCCGAAAAAGAAATCTTTGTTTTAGGAACAGACGTTCGTTCGTTTGTTAGTTTAAGAAACAAACAAAATAGAATTGAGTCTAATGATAAAGATTTTTTCTATGCGCTTTCACGGAAGCCAAAATTTTATTTTTTAAATATGTGAGATTTCCAACAGGGAATAAAATCTCGTTTCAAAGGTGGATGCTCGCGAGAGGGAGCAAAATATATACATATATTTTCAAAGTTAAGTGAGTTTCACGTTAAAATATATATTTTATAAAATCAATGTTTTGATTTTGAACAACTGTTGGAAATAGACAATTATTCATGGTGAAATAATGTCTGTATGTGAGTTTTCACAATTGTAGAATGGACGGTTGTCCAATTTTTAAAAAACCAGTGAATGTTCACACAGTGAAAACTTATGTGAAATTAAGTTTTTGATTTTCAGTAATTGCTAGAAGTAAACAATTTTTGATGAAATATTGTTTGCATGGATTTTGTGATCTGGTAGTGTATGCACAAAACCAATGAGTGTTCACTCGATGGGAGTTGCTCACACGGTGAAAATAACGTGAACTGTTCACATGATGGAAGTTTCGTGAATTTTTCATAGTTTTATAAAAATCATGTTATGGTTTTGAATAACGAATTTTGTTCGTCTTTGCAGGTTTAAAGGAGCGAACAAATTCTCGAGATTGTAATCACTACGGCTAGTGAAATTGTAAATAGGTAAGAGTTGGATGGTTACCATTTTTGTAGACGCTGTTGTGAGCACCTTTATTCCATGATTCATTGTTTTGTCGAATCCTGCGCTTTGTATGAACGATGTGCTGAAGTAGCCACTTTGCAAGAATGACTGACTCCCATGATGATACTCCCAAGGATGGCGTTTCCATAGATGACATCTCTACGGATGTAACTTTAAGAAATGGTACTTTTGGGACCTCTGAGTGATGGTGATAGATCCTTCATACTGGGTTGTACTTCTGGTTATTTCATTAGCTTTAACACGGGATGATCGTATACTGAGATCACGGATCAATGTAGACTCCATGGAAATGGGAGAAAGTCTACGGGAGCGGAGAACCCAGAAGTAAGGACTACAGGATGTTAGCAAATTATGTGCAGTCCCTAGACGTTTCTTTGGTGAGTTGTAGCGCTCTTTGTGTCATGACTTTTCCATGCCCGTGCAATTAGGATCACGAGACCAAGATTTGTTATTTCTTTTCAGACTTTTGCTCCATCGATTGACGGCCTCCAACTTGTTCCCGGGCAAACAATCCAGCACTGATGAAGAAGTCGATGTAAGCATCTCTTTCGTGCAGGCGATCGTGGCATCTCCTTGAATCAAATAATAATAACTATTGTTGATGAATCCAGGAAGAAATCACTATAGATAAGCAGCATGTTGATGAAGTGCACTCTTCCTTGGGGCATAGGAATATGGAGAATTCCCGAAATCCCGAACCGAATGGAGATAGCGGCGTTGTCAATGGAGATTCCGGCATTGTCGATCCAGAAAATTTCAGAATTCCGCCTTTTAATAGAAATGTTGTAGAATCTTCTTCCGAAGTCGGATTTTCACGGTCTGCATATGTATCTTCGTGCCCAGATAATTTTTTAGCAAAGAAGATTTTTGAGTTTTGAGCATGTTTAGGGCCTGAAAAGGGAGAAACAGTAAACTTCCAGGAGACTTTCAGAACTTTTTCAGATTGTATGTTGTCTAATGTTTTGGCCACATCTCCTTGCTCGTTTCTTCAATTGCTTTGAGTTTTGGATATGTTGTAGAGGACATCCATAAGAAGAGAATGGTATATGATCCATACCTATATTCTTCACCAATTGATCCCGGCTCGTCGGTTTGTACAGGATAGTGTAAAATCATCTCAGACGAGCTTGCTGTAAAACACTCATGTTCTGTCTTTAGACTATTCTCTTGTGTCTTAAACGGTTGATGAAGGATTTTAATGTCATTGATTCATTTGAGATCATGAAACCTTGATTTATACATGAGTGTGGTGCTTGCAGTGTCATCTTGTTTCTGTTAGTCGCGGAAACATCACTTCTGAAACCCTGGTCACGGGACCATAACTGAGGTTGCTCTCGAGAGGGGGTAATGTAATGACCATGGTTTCATGTCCCGGTGGTAGAATTCCTTTTATGATGAATGATCAGCACATGAGAGTCCGGTGCCACGGGTCTTGGACTGTGAAACAAATCGCCATAATCAGTGGACCGTCAGTCCCCAGTATTTTGTCAGATCTCTCCTTTTTGTTTTCCTTTCTTCTGGCAAGACCTAGATAGAGGACCCAGGTAGAGAAATTGATATAAATACATAGATGGTCGGAGTTGGAGATACCTTTATGAAGGACTTAGTGGGAAGACGTGGTGGACACCGATCGACTGTGGAAGTTATGAATCCCGTCTAAGAATTGCTGCTTGCATGTTGTATGCTCTGGAAGCTGTATGAACCTCATACGACGTCGGAATTCGATGCTTGACCCCAAATTTTGAAGCTAAGAGACTGAGTTATCACATGAGAAACGAATCACTCAATTCGGGGTTGCAGAGGTCAGACAACGAAGCGCGCACATTTGTAATTTGTAATCCCGTACAAAATTTTCAGATTTCGTAGACCTGACGGTAAAAGCCATATCTTTCAGCTCGTATGTCCAACTGATGCTCCCTTTTGGTATGTTGTAGAAGATACATAGACGAACATCTTTCGTTGAGGAAGTATTGTCCTATTACCCACCCATTGGTACATTTTTGTAAACCCATGACCTGAAGTGTGTTGTATTTCATTTGTAGAAGTGATGAAAACATCTTGTAGAAGACTTTGGTTTATGCCCGTCTGTCGTGTAAGCTTTGGGAAGATGTTCATGTTACCATATTTTCAGGTATAAACATATTGATATGAATCATTAGAGCTTGAATAAGTATGATCCATAGAGTGACGCTTCATAGAATGGATAGTTGATGAAGCCGGATGTTTCGTCTGAGGCTGATGAGACCACAGTTGAATTTTCTCCAGAAATTCTTGTTTATGTTGAGACGATGAACAAATTTCCTCCACGCGTCCTTTTTGATGCCGATACTATGGTTGGAGTTGCTCCAGAGACCGAGAATGATAGTCTTTGCTCTTTCATCCAGTGAGCCTTTACATGCACGAATCAATTGGTGAATTGAGCACTCCTTAGATGAAGGTGTACTAGGATTTCAACCCAAATTCTCCTGAATATGACTTCACTTTGAAGTGGTTTCTTCAGTGAATCAATGTTCTTGTGGCTGATAACAGCGACAGTCTCCATTCTGTATGTGATTGGTGAAGAGAGGAAGTTCCCCAGTCGTGCAGGGGCTTGTGATGTAGAGAGGTTCTGTTTGACGACGTTTCATGGAATCACATCAGGTTGTGATAACTTATGTGGATAACATTTATTGAAATAGATTGAATTGATATTTCCAATAAAATCAAGTCCCCGGTGCATCCCTCATTCACTTAGCAGAGTTGAAGGAGTTTGTAGCATCCATTGATGAATGATGTTGCATCTGCTTCAGAAGTCTTATCATGGGATAGTGAAGACTTATCGATTTTAATTCAGCTACACTTTGATCGTGTCGGTATTGAACCAGTGTGTCATCGTCGAGATGTTGTGCTGAAGCTATAAGCGTCGAATGTCTTATGCTTGATCGTCTCGGCTCCGTGTATCTTCTGTCAATTCAGTATTCCGCTTTGAGGGATTCAACACTTGTGCATACATCAGAGATTTCTGATTTTGTGGCACTCGTGGACATTCCTGCAAGTGAAATTCCCAAAGTGTTATTTTCCATGCTTTCGTCATCTCTCAGTGGTGAATATCACGGTGATTTGCTCGATTCGAAGCGGTGTCATGTTCAACCACTTGGTGAAATATTGCTGGAGTGAGATTACCCACTCATAGCGTCTTGTAATAGCAGAGATGCTAGCTGAATTGAGTCCCCATGCTAGAATAACATGTGAGGGAATGAAAGACATAGACATGGAAGGAGTGAGACTTGCCTGAATGTGAAACCTCTTGATGAATTTCTATGTATATTTTGCAGGTTATTGTTTTAACCTCGTCAGAGTTCGAATTTCCTCCAAGTGCTCTGATGATGGAACATCCGCCAAATCTTCTGCATCAGAACTTTCTTTGTTGGAGATATGTGCAACAAAAGACGCTTTGTTTGTAGTCATGTTTTCAGCATTGGTCCGTGCTATCACGTCATATCTTGGATTTTCCTGATTATGTGAAACTTGTTATATGTTCAGGTTGAACGTATTTTCTCCTTGAGAGTGATGTAGATATAAGCATCTCTGAGCGTTCCTTCATGGTCTCTGATTGAGATGGGTGCATGAGTAGCTTCTTGTCGAATGATGCCTATGACTCTAAGGGATTTCAGTGTAATGATGTTGATGACGGTGTCAGCATCGATCAACATTCTTTCGAATTGATTTCCCCTTGTTTCAAGTAGTCCCCAATCATGCATCTCCTTTTCTGTGGATGAAGGTTCAAGGAGTATTTCCGAGATGGACGGACGTCTGACACAATGTACTTTGGTGCTTTGAACATGTCTTTCCCTTGGGATTATTCATTTCTTCTTCAGTTGGCTGTCTCCTGATGAATGTCAACTTGGTTGCACCATCTTGAATCCAGACTTCCAGTAACTCGATCACTTCTTCAATGAGAAGAGAGAAGTTTGAATCTGTCTGATCATTTCCTTGTTTGTTGATGCAGGGTTGAGGTTTGTGCATTTCAGGATTGGTTATCCTTTCTTTGAGCTTCCGAAGGATCCTGAGAGATTGGAGAAGTATGCTTCTGCTGTGGTGCTTCGGATTTCCTTTGCTTCCTTCAGCAACAACGTTCATGGAATGTTGGAGGTTGTGTTGTCTATTGAAGCGACGCTGAGTATCACGAGGTTCTCAGTCTAGGTCTTTCTCTTTCAGTAAAGCATGCGCGGTAATTGCTGATCGCTTGCTTGCTTCATGAAGTTCTGAAAAAGTTTGGAAATCGCAGATTCTCCGGCAAGGCTCTGTAGACAGGGATCATTCCATTGATGCACAAGTCCACCAGTTGTTGTTCGGTAACATTCAGATCATGGCAATCCAAGGCTTGAACCCTGAACCTCTTCACATATTCGTTCGGGTGTTCAGTGTTCTTCTGAGTCATCCTTCCTAAGTCATAAAGAGTAATCTGCTCTGAGACGAAGAAGTATTTCATGTAGAAGGCATTGATCATTTCTACCCAACTTGCGATGCTTCCTGGTGCAATGTTATTGTACCATGTGTACGCTCGGCCCGTCAAAGATTTTGAAATTTCTTTCAAACGGACGACATGGTTGTGCTCATGTTCGTCTAGCGCTTCTAGGAACCGAGAGACATGTTCTAGAGCGTTCCCCGTTCCGTTGTACAACGTGAATGTTGGAGAAGTGTAGCCTTTTGGGAGAGGGATCTTTTGTATAGCAGCAGGGTACGGAGGTTGACGACGGTGGACAGTTGGCGTAGTTCCTTTCCCACGGTCCTCCATGAAGCGTTCCAGATCTTCACGAGTGATGAAACCGTCGAGCTCCTTTGATGTCGGTTTCTCCGCATATTTGTGGACTTCATCATCGTCGACTACATGGACTGGGACAACTTCTGGATCGACGGTTGAAGCTGCTTCTTGGCGTTTTCCCTTCTCTTGAGTTTTTTCTGACATCTTGTCAGTGAGAGTTTCGAGATAATTGCATAGATCCTTCTGTGTTGCAGCCATGTCAGTTTGATTTTTGGCAAGATTCTCTTGCGCCTTCATGAGATCAGCTATGGTAGGAGGATTCTCTCTGAGTTCCTCGGGATATAGACCAAAGCGAGGATGATTTTTGATGTTGGTGTGAGGAGGAGTAGTATCAACAACACCGATGTTGGGAGCAGGAGTGGTTTCTAGAGTACCACCGTTTTTGATAATGCTAGCGTTGTTCGGGTTAGGATTTGTAATTGAACATGACCCAAGATCAATCATTTTGTGAAAATGCAAGATTGTGACCGAGAGATTAATCTCCCATTGTGGTCGCCAATCTGTAGATGGGGAAAAACGAGTCACTGGTTTTTCAGGGAATTGAAGAGACGAGCGTGTTTTCGAGACTCCTCAACCGAGCAAACAATTCAACCTCACACAGATGCACTGCAAAGGGAGTGCTTAGATTCGAGAGATCAATCTGTAGGACTCCAGCCTAAACCAAGTCAATGGCCATTCCAGAGTCAATTTGGTCGCAAAGAGGGAAATGGGTTGATCTGTATGAGGGAAGCTGAGAATTGTGTGGGATCAATGATGATCAAGGATTGTGGATGTGTTGAAGGTTTCTGCAATAATGATGAACTGTTGAGTTCGAATAAGTTCTGGTAGATTGATGAATTCCTGAGAGTAATTACTCGAGAAATTCTATGTTGACAATTGCTGATAGCTAGTGATCATTCGTTGTCTGTTGTTTTTAATCATGGATTCAGAGACTTATTTATATTGTCATAGTTTTGAACACCTTGATACCTGTAAGTGTGACGGTTTCTTGAGTGAAAGAGTGGGAAAGTGGGAGATGTGGTACAACCAGTTCCAGGTCGTGCGGAGACTGGGTTGATCGCTTACCCACTACTTTGCTAACTCCTCCAACCGTTGACACGACTTACTCACATTTCTCGTTGTGGATGAATCCACGTGATGTAGGTCGCAGACCAAAACCCTAGTTGTTATCCCCCAATTTGACGTGATTGATGTCTCACGAATCGTGGAGTCTGAATGACAGACGTGTATTGATTAGTCAGTTGTTGACTGATTAGACAGTGAGTGAGTCTAGGTTTTGTTGAATCGAGCATAACTGGTGAATACTCAGCGATTCATGGATCGAACATGTAATTCTCTGAAATGGTGTCAGTATTGTAGATTCAGTGATGAATTACTGACCAGCGAGCGCAAGTATCGCTCGATTCGACGAATTACTGAATATTGAGAATTTGACGAGCAACTGAGCAAGTATTGCTCAATTCGACAAAATACTGAATGTTGATAATTTATCATGCAATCGAGCAAGTATTCTCAATTCGACAAATTACTGATAATTCACTAAATATTGATAGCTGGATCAATATTTGAGCAATTGAGCAAGTATGCTCAATTCGACGAAATATTTATTGGTGAAGTGACCCAATAAAATATTAAAATATTGACAGATTACCAAATATTATATGATTAATTCAGACGTTGGTTGCTGAATCAATATAAATTCAGTAGTTCTTGAATCTTGCTCAGAATGATGATTCGTATAACATTTATTCGAAACCCTAATTTCATATCATAGTTGATGAATCACTGAAAAATAGGTCATGAGTGAGAGAGGGACCGACCACATGGGATGATGGGCGTCCATGTGGTGCCCAGTGCTCGAGTAAGCATGCACCAGAGTTCTCAGTTTGAGGATTGGTGAAAGAATGATGATTAAATGACGGTTTCATCATTACTGAAATATTGCTGGGTTCAGCATTAGGTGATAAAACCTAGGTATGAAGGATGGGGGACCGACCAAGAGAGCATGGGACTGGCTCTTGGTGGTCACGAGACCAGTTGTTGGCTGTTTGACCAATCCCCATGTTGGTTGGAGAGAGTTTGGGCGCAAATTATGTCAGAATTATGAAAACGTGTGGGACCGTCTTTGTGCAATCCCTAAGGATGACTCTGGTCGGTCATGAAGGCATGCACGCTTTGTCGTGGTGTCCGTGTCTCCGTACTGAGAGTTTCAGTATTTTCTGATGTGCGTTCGAGCAACATTGTGAATTTTTAGAAGAGTTTCATCTTGACTGAAATTCTTGATTTTTGTCAGAATGAGTATGTATGCTCAATTGATCAATATTTTGTAAATATTAAAATAAGTGTATTTTAACATTTAAAATTGTCGTGGGAGGCTAGCCGGTCGTGTGTCCATGTTGGCTTTTGGTTTTACATGATTCGAGCAAAATTTGAGAAGTTATGACGAAATCATGATTTTTGCTCAAACCAAGGAGTTTCATGAATTGAGGAAAATAATAATTATAAAAGACTAGGGATTGCAAGGTGTGGGACAGGGCACGGCTTGGGCATGGCTGGTTGGCTATGTTGCCCGTCCCGCACACCTTTCCCTATTTTATAATATTATTTTTCATGAATCCGTGAAGTTATGGAGAATCCATGAGTTTTGTTGAAATGGAGGAGTTTCATGAGATTAGGGAATATTTATAAAAAGCTAGGGATTGTGAGGTGTGGGACCGGCCACAGCTCGGGCATGGCTTGCCGGCTTGGTTACCCGGTCCCGCACACCTTTTTCCATTTTATAATAATATTTTCATGAATCCATAAAGTTATGGGGAATTCATGAGTTTTGCACAAACAAGGAAAGTTGCTAAATTGAAGGAGTTTTTCATGAGTTCATGAAAATAACAAAATATGGCAAAATAATGGAAGAGACATGGGACCGGCCACGACTAGGGCATGGCCGGCCGGCCGGTGGGTCCTGCCCCCTGGACTCCTCTTATTATTTTATTATTATTTGTTTTTTTCTCCTGTTTTGCGTAGGATTCCTCATATGTCCATTTTTTTTGATGCTCGTTTGTGCATCCGGGTGCTCAGTCGTGCATCATTGTCGAGTACACTTGCACCATTTTTTGTGGGTCTTACTCAGTGATGGTCCAGATGCCCGGTTGTTGAGTATTTATTACTGATTTATGAAATTCGGTGGAGAATGATTCATAAAACTGAGCAATAAAGTGAACAGTCATTTATTATCAGTCCATAGAGTCAGCTGTGGATTTGACCGTGGATTCGGAATAATAAAATGATAATTTTATTACCATCTTATGGAATCATAGATTTGACCATGAAATCGGAGTAATAAGATAGGTGGTGATATTACCATTTCATGAGATCAATCGTGGATTCGACCATGAAATCGGAGTAATATCTATTACCATTTCATGAGATCAGCCGTAGATTCGATCATGAAATCGAAGTAATACATTTATCTATTACCATTCCATAGAACCATACGTGAGTTTGACCATGGAATAGGAGCAATAAGATAAGATAGATTATCTTCTAGGAATTCAATGGTGAATATGGCATAGAATTTAATCTCTTGATTATAGTCAGTGAATTAGCGAGTGTTGCCAATGTCCCGAAGACGTTTTGCCCTCTCAACATTTCATGTATGGAGGACAGCTTGAGTCTATACACGGACACTCTACATAGTCAGGGAACAGTGAGTGTCACCGGCCTCCTGAAGGCGTTATTGCTCTCAATCTTAAGGAGAACTGATAGAGACATTTTTGTGTCTAATTTGTCTCGATTCTATATATTGTTAGAGCTCATTTTTGTACTTATTATGGTGTTTTATGTGTGTGTAGGTATTTTTGGCCAATAAACATTTTTGGAAAAATCGGCTCGAAAAGTTGTCTAAAGAACCTGGAGGAAATGATATTGGCACCCACAGATTGGATAAGGGGCACCCCATGGCACCCCCAAGAGAGCCGCTATCTACACCCCTACTCTGGATAGGGGGAATCCTTTATCTTCACCAGAATTTTGGTGGGAAAAACTAAATTCAAATTCAGTTTTGCAGCGGAATTTTCAGGCGAGATTTTGCTGGAGTTTTGGGCGGATTCAATGGGCTCTTTGGATTGAATATATCCTATTATGACTAAACAGGGCTGGTAGGTGCGATTTGATCGAATGAGTTGGGCTAGATAAGCCGGAAGAAGAAATCAGAGGTGTGGAGTTTCACGGGACTGTTGAGATTTCATGAATCGGATTTGGAGTGATTCAGCTGCATATTTTTGTTGGGCTGGACTTCTTAAATCATAACAGGGTTGGAGTGTATGTTTGGATCAAGTATTTTGGGCTGAAAAACCATGTTGGAGCGAAACAGAGGAGCTGGATGTTTATCAAAGTTCTGTTGATGACTAGGAGGAGATTTAGTCGGAGTTTGACGTGGAGATGGATTGGAATTTATTTGATGAGTCAAAAAAGGATTGGTATGAGCTTTAGATTCGATAAAACAGTGACAAATCTTCGGTTTGAGCGAAACAGGGAAGTGAAGTTATTATCGGACTTTCTGGTTATATATGGGAGTTGGCGAGATTCTGGAGAGGATGTTTATCAAAGTTCTGTTGATGACTAGGAGGAGATTTAGTCGGAGTTTGACGTGGAGATGGATTGGAATTTATTTGATGAGTCAAAAAAGGATTGGTATGAGCTTTAGATTCGATAAAACAGTGACAAATCTTCGGTTTGAGCGAAACAGGGAAGTGAAGTTATTATCGGACTTTCTGGTTATATATATGGGAGTTGGCGAGATTCTGGAGAGGTTAACTATATTTGGGACTTTATCTTACCTTATTTGAGAAGTTTACAACTCACAGAACCTCGTAGAGAAGCTTGGCAGGGAAAGAAATCCCGAGACTTGAGGTGGAGGAAAGATAAGAATAGCCGAAGATTTCTTGAAGTTCAATCGACCTGTGGGCTATAAAAGGAGTTGGGATAGCTCATAGAATACCTACGCACACTTTGGGAAAGTTTAGAACATAGCAGAGCATAAAAACACCAAGTTGCAGAGATACATGCGAGAGGAAGAAGAAGAACACATAACAGCAGTAAAAGACAGTCGCAGAATCCGTGGCCTTTTCTTTCAAATTCAATCACTTTGTCACAATTTGTGTAACAATTATTCAGTGTTCGCAACAGTTCTGTGTTAGGGTACTTTGTAACAGTGGTTCGTAACAATTATATCCGTTACAAACACACTGTTTTATACCTTCTCTTCTTTTTAATCAACTTTTGAGCAACAAACATGTATTTTGAGCAAGTGGTTAATATGAGGAGATAAACCCCATTTCTGAGGCGATAGAGGAAGCTATTTTTCCAACAAAAAGTGGTATATTCTTATTTATTTATTTATCGCAATTATTTTTATGATTGTTTTGCCTTGAGTGAAAATTGTTTGAATGATTCTTGTTAAGCAATTGTTATTTCTTTTGATAGAGCATGCTTGGACCTAGGTTTTTGATGTTCTATGCTTCGGATTTACACTTGTTATTTTGAGAATCTACTTGTTGCAATAGTTTGGAATCAAATTGAACGAAAAAATTGCATGAATATAAATATAGGATTAAATCACTTTGAACTTGGAAAATAGTGGAATCTTAGCCTCAGTGTTCTTTTAATATTGATATCAACTCTGATTGAGTTTGCTATAATTTTTAGTGAGTTTTCTATTTTAATATTAGAATTTAAGTCTAATTAATATCCCTCGCAAGTCTGAGAATCGAACCACTTTAACCACTATCTACAAATCACATCAATTTTTATTTTTTTATTATTTTTGTTCTTTTTTATGTTTTTGGGTATTTATCTTGTGTCTACAGGTTCTGGATCATAAAGAAAATTGAGCCAAAGAGTTTGGTGATTTCATAAAGACTTGGAGCTAAAGATTAAAGCAAAAAGAACAGAAAAGAAGACAATTTTATTTTAGACAATTTTAGTTTAGGGTTTGTTTATTTTCTTTTAAAAAAAAAAACTGTATTAGGGTTTATTATTTTTTTAATTTTTCTTTACTTTTTGGACTTTGGGACATTATTTTTTTATTACCCTACGGAAGGGTACTTTAAATATAAATTGTTTGCGGAGAAGGAGTACAATTACGATATTGTCTCTGCACCTTGGGTTCGTACACTTGACATCGGAGTCAGTGGCCCGAGTCGACTACAACTGATTCATCCCCCGTCTGGAACGGGAGGTAAGATTCTAAACACTCGCGAATCCCCTGTCAGCGAGTTACTGGACTCCTTCGTATGCATATATGTTGAGGACTAAATACGGACATTTATTTTTCTAGTAAAGGGCAAGGCCTGGCCATACAAGATAAGGGTTCGGATTTCATCACCGTTCTCTTCTTGCCCGCTTTAGGAACACGTAACCTACGCGAACCTAAGCCTAAAATTTTGACTAGAACGAGACCGATAGGGTAACGAGCTTAACAGGAAAGTCATTCGAAAAATATTGGTTACTCTTTTAAGCATACTTCGAAGTTCTTGACGGTTTCTGTAAGTTGAATGCGTGACTGCGCCGCCTTGTAATACCGGTGAGGCCTTGGGTATCAAAGCTCCACCGAGCTTCCCTCGCCTCTATTCAACTTACGTTAACTCGGATTGATTCCAGAGGGGTTTGCTTAAATTGTAACGAATTCCCTTCGAAGGATTAGAAGCTGGTCTAGAAACAATCTAAGTGGAGCCATCATGCTTTTTGTTTGCTAGAAATCAATAGGTTTGATTTGGTTGAGTCGGCCTTGATCTGTGTTTGCTTACCCTTCCAATTTAGAAAATTCTATTGTATGCCTGAACGTAAAAGAGACGCACTAGGTAGATTTGTTAAAGAGAAACCTAGTAGTTCGAAGCGTCTCGATTACCTTAATCTAGAAAGTCCGACTTTTGAAGAGTCTGTTTTTGAACGTCCGACTGAGGAGAGAATCCATGTTCCGATAGCGCCAGAAATGGCAACTTTGAAAGCTTTGTTGAATCCAACTAGGACTACTCGTCCTTCGTGTATTAAGTTAGCTGAAACGGAGGCACCCTATGAACTGAAACCTGGGACCTTACAGATGCTCCCAATCTTTTTAGGGAAAGAAAATGAAAACCCTTATTACCATGTTAGGGATTTTGAGGAAATTTGTAGTACTCTAAGAATTAGAGGCTTAGATGATGATGCTTTGAAACTTAGGTTATTCCCATTTTCCCTGAAAGATAAGGCCAAGTCGTGGCTGTATAGTTTGGACTCCGAGTCAATTGAGACATATGAACAACTTACATCTGCCTTTTTCAATAAGTTTTTCCCTAGGCACAAAACATCGTCTATTAGGACGCAAATATGCACATTTTCACAACAAGAGGGAGAATCTTTATATAGGTATTTGGAAAGGTTCAATGATTTATTATCCCAGTGTCCTCATCATGGTTTAGAAAAGGTTAGGCTAGTTCAGATCCTTTATGAGGGTTTAGATTATTCCACAACGACCATGGTTGAGTCTCTATGCACTGGTGGATTTGAAAACCAAACTGTTGATGCGGCGATGGAATTTTTTAATGAAATCGCCGAAAAAACCCAGCAATGGGAAAATAGTAGGGCACCCCAGAAAACAATTCTTTTAAGTAGAGGAAACGTTAATAGGGTAGAAGGAGGCTATGAATCAGATGCCAAAATTGCTGCTATAGCAAAAAGGTTAGAAGCCTTAGAAGTGGGCCAGACTAGTGGTAGAGTGGAGCCTTTTTGGGAAGGCCAGAATATTGAAGAGCAAGCCAATGCTCTTTATAATAACACTAGATTTGATAACCGTCAAAAGATTGACCCATATTCAGAAACCTATAATCCTGGTTGGAGAAACCATCCGAACCTTTCGTGGTCTAAGGGCCAAAGTCAAGGTCAGTTTAGTAATTCTAATGCTCCCCCAGGTTTTGGCTATACTAAGAATCCTTCAGGACTAGCTCAGTTTCAGAATCAGTCAGATAAGAAAATCCTAAGTTTAGAGGAATCTCTCGCCTTGTTAACTCAGCAAACTGCAAAATTCAGTTATCCGTAGAACAGAGTCTACAAGCTAGTAACAGGATAGGACAAGAAAATAGTCAGGCTATTTCCGAGTTAAAAACCCAGGTTGGTCTGATAAGTGATTCTTTGAGAGAAAAAGGTAAGTTTCCTAGTCAAACACAACCCAACCCTAGAGGAGTTCATGAATTAGGTGCAAAACCATCGAATCAATTGAATGTTTAGAACCCTTAGAAGTGGTAGAGTTGTAGACAATAAGGTAACCATGCCCGATAGTGAACATACTGTAGTTCACCCCTCAGGATCTCACCTCTCAGGACCAGTAGCTGAGAGACTGATAAAGTTTCTGATGATGTGAATTCGGTTCCTGAAAGGTCTGATTTTAGCCTAGAGCCCCATTTCCTCAGCTATTAGTACCAACAAAAAAGAAACTTTAATGACATAGTGGAGGTTTTTAAGCAAGTTACCATAAACCTTCCCTTATTAGATGCAATTAGGCAAATTCCTGCTTATGCCAAGTTCCTTAAGGATATGTGTACGCGAAAGCGAAAACTTAGCGTCCATAAGAAAGCCTTTTTAGCTAGTCACGTAAGTTCAATCATTCAGAACACCACAACTCCAAAGTACAAAGACCCAGGTTCTCCTACCATTGCTTGCACAATAGGTAACTTCCGGGTAGAAAAAGCTTTACTTGACTTAGGAGCCAGTGTGAACTTACTGCCATTCCATGTATACTTACAGCTAGGACTTGGTGAAATGAAACCTACTCAGATGACACTGCAGTTAGCTGATAGGTCTGTTAAAATCCCTCGAGGTGTTATCGAGGATGTTCTTATTGAGGTCGACAAGTTTATTTATCCAGTGGATTTCGTGGTCCTAGATACCCAACCTGTCCCTGACCCAGAGAACCAGATACCTGTGATTTTAGGTCGCCCATTTTTAGCTACGTCTAATGCGATCATTAACTGTCGAAATGGTGTGATGAGTTTATCTTTTGGTAATATGACTATGGAGATGAACATTTTTAATGTCAGTAAGCAACCTCATGAGCTAGATGACACATGTGTTGAAGAGGTGAACATGATAGAAGCCTTAGTTCAGGAGTCATTACCAAACATTTGTCTGAAGACCCATTAGAAAGTTGTCTATCCCATTTTGGTTTAGATTTTGACGACGATAGCACTATTGAACAGGTGAATGCTCTATTAGATTCTACCCCTGTGTTAGACACTGATAGATGGAAAGCTAGGTTCGAACCGTTACCAGTTTCTGAGACTACCCTAATTCCTTCTTTAGAAGAGCCCCCAAAGTTGGACCTTAAACCACTACCCGATACTCTAAAGTATGTGTTTTTAGGCCCATCTGAGACTTTACCTGTGATTGTAGCTTCCATTTGGATAGTGATCAGGAAAGTAGGCTAGTAAATGTACTTCAAGACAATAAGGAAGCTTTAGGGTGGACTATAGCAGACATTAAGGGTATAAGTCCTACTGTGTGTATGCATCAGATTCATTTAGAGGAAGACTCCAAACCTTCTAGGGAGATGCAACGTCGACTGAACCCTAACATGAAAGAGGTAGTTCGAAAAGAGGTGCTTAAGTTGTTAGATGCGGGTATTATTTACCCAATTTCAGACAGTAAGTGGGTCAGCCCTGTTCAGGTTGTCCCCAAGAAATCAGGTATCACTGTAGTCCAGAATGATAATAATGAATTAATCCCAACCCGAGTGACCACGGGATGGCGTGTTGTATTGACTATAGGAAATTGAACAAGGTCACAAGGAAGGATCACTTTCCCCTTCCTTTTATCGACCAAATGCTAGAGCGATTAGCTGGACATAGTCACTATTGCTTCTTAGATGGCTACTCCGGTTATAATCAGATCGTTATTGCCCCAGAAGACCAAGAGAAAACCACTTTTACCTGTCCCTTTGGTACCTTTGCGTATAGACGCATGCCTTTCGGGCTATGTAATGCCCCTGCAACTTTTCAGCGTTGTATGATGAGCATATTTTCTGATATGGTAGAACGGTTCTTAGAGGTCTTTATGGATGATTTTTCAGTGTTTGGTTCATCTTTCGATGAGTGCTTGCATCATTTGACATTAGTGTTGACTAGGTGTAAGGAAAAAAATTTAGTGCTTAATTGGGAAAAATGCCATTTCATGGTTAAATCAGGAATTGTTTAGGGCACATCGTCTCTTCAAAGGGTATAGAGGTAGACAAAGCCAAAGTTGACCTTATTAAGACTTTACAGGTCCCAAAAACCGTAAAAGATATTAGGTCATTCCTAGGGCATGCAGGTTTTTACCGTCGATTCATTAAGGATTTTAGCTTGATTTCTAGACCTCTTTGCAATTTGCTTGCAAAAGATGTTAAGTTTGTCTTTGATGATGCTTGTTTAGAGGCTTTTGAGAAGCTTAAAACTTTACTCACTACTGCCCCGATAGTCCAGGCACCTAACTGGAACCTACCCTTTGAGATTATGTGTGATTCTTCAGATTATGCTATAGGCGTCGTTTAGGACAACGAGAAAACAAATTACTCATGTGATTTATTATGCTAGCAAAACTCTGAATGATGCCCAAATGAACTATACAACTACCGAGAAGGAATTTTAGCCATCGTGTTTGCCTTGGATAAGTTTAGGTCCTATATTAGGTTCTAAGATCGTAATCTATACTGATCATGCTGCTTTGAAATACCTTTTATCTAAGGATACCAAACCTAGATTGATTAGATGGATCCTTGTTACAGAATTTTCCAGACATTAGAGACAAAAAGGGTGCAGAAATGTAGTAGCAGACCACTTGTCTAGGCTAGTTGTTAGTTCCCCTAGTGATTCCCTTCCTATAAGGGATAGTTTCCTGATGAACAATTGTTCTCTGTTTCCCAATCACCTTGGTATGCAAATATAGTGAATTATTGTTTGTTACTGGTCGAACCTCAACATTGGGGTAAGCAAGATCGTTCTAGGTTTTTAGCCGAGGTTAAGCATTTCTTTTGGGACGATCCTTATCTGTTTAAGTATTGTCCGGACCAGATTATTAGGAGATGTGTATCTGAGAGTGACCAGTCTAGTATTATCTCCTTTTGTCATGAACATGCATGTGGGGGTCATTTTAGTGCTAAGAAGACTGCTGCTAAGATTTTGCAGTGTGGATTTTATCTGGCCTTCGTTGTTTAAAGATTCCCATAGTCATTGTGTTTCTTGTGAGCGTTGCCAGAAGTTAGGAACCATTTCCCGTAGAAATATGATGCCTTTGAACCCTATTTTAGTGATTGAGGTCTTTGATGTGTGGGGCATTGATTTTATGGGTCCATTTCCTATTTCGTTTGGTTATCTTTACATACTTGTCGTGTAGACTATGTGTCTAAGTGGGTTGAGGCGGTTCCGTGTAAAACGAATGACCACAGGGTCGTAGTCCAGTTTTTGAAAGAGAATATACTTACACGTTTTGGTACGCCGCGAGCTATAATTAGTGATGGAGGTTCACACTTTTGTAATAGACCGTTTGCTCTTTTAATGAAAAAATACGGTATTACCCATAAAGTAGCAACCCCATATCACCCTCAGACTAGTGGTCAGGTAGAGGTTTCCAATAGGGAAATTAAACGTATTCTAGAGAAAACAGTTAATCCAAATAGGAAAGACTGGTCGTCGAGGCTTACTGATGCCTTATGGGCTTACCGTACTGCGTTTAAGACACCCATTGGAATGTCACCTTATCGTTTAGTGTTTGGCAAGGCATGTCACCTGCCTGTTGAGTTAGAGCATCGAGCCTATTGGGCTATTAAGAACTTAAACTTTTCACTTGACAAGGCAGGAGCTCAAAGAAAGCTCCAGCTCAATGAGTTGGACGAGATTCGTAGAGATGCATACGATAGTGCTAAGGAGTATAAGAAAAAAATGAAACTTGTGCATTATAGGAATATTTTACGAAAGTCATTTTCTCCAGGTCAAAAAGTTCTTCTGTATGAAACTTGTTTGCATCTATTCCCCGGGAAGTTGCGCTCTCGGTGGACCGGTCCTTTTGTGGTCCGTACTGTTTTTTCTCACGGCGTTGTTGAGATTGAGACACCAGATGGTAGTAGTTCTTCGAAGGTTAATGGTCAGCGATTGAAGCCCTTTTTGGAGCCTTTTCCTACAGGTGATGTTGAGGAGGTCCCTCTAGAGGACCCTGTTTACCTTGATTGACCATCGAGGCAATTTTGTATGTTGTATATTATTTTTGTAGGTTTTTGGTTACACTTCACCCAGGTACTATCTTTCCAACTTTTCTCTTTACTATTTCCTCATGTTACTTATATTTTTGGTACTGTTCTTTAATTAGAAACATTGAGGACAATGTTATATTTAAGTTTGGGGGTGGGGTAGAACTTTTTGTTACTTTTTAGTTGCATAATTAAACTCCAGAGCCTAGAAATTTATGCCTATTAAGGATGGCACTAACCAATCTAAGTGGATGGAAGCATTTTGGTTGCAGGAGTTTAGGAACCAATCTGACTAGATGGCAACATCTAAAGAGTCTATTCATAAAAGCACAGAGCTCAGGTGTTAGAAATAACATGATAGTTTCACCATATCTCGTTGAGTCCTTTTCACTTCTGTTTTTATTTTATTTTGTTTATAAACTATGTTTCTCTAAGTGATTAGCTGGGGCTCACGATTCAAGTTTTTACCAATGGTAGGGTGAATTAGAGTGATTGAGATACAAAAAAAAAAGTTGAAAAAAAAACAAGAGAGAAAAAAAAAGAAACTGAGACCAGACTATCAGACCAACCGGAATAAATTCAATAAAGTCGACCGCTGGTACCCTTGTATGTGCCAGTGTGTTGACCTAGAGTTAGGATTATCAATCACTGGTTCCCTTGTATATGCCAGTGTGTTGATATTAGTCAGACTAGTATCTCAGTCCATTAGGATAGGTTCATTTTGGCAGAGGCCTTCAGACAGATATGAGAAACACCGTTCACCTAGTAAACATCAAAACCATCTATGTTTTTCTCTAAACCCATCTTCTTGATCTATCCATGTGATTAGTTTTGACTCCGGATATTGATGTCATAGTGCGATTATCTGAGTAGAGCTCTGTCACTTATATATGAATTTTAGTATGCTTGAGTGCAAACTCGTGTACAACAATTGGAATTTCACATCAGGGTACTTCCTCATGTAGTCAATAAGTATGCCAACCAAGGAGATTCTTTAGTGCCTTCCAAGGTTCTGCGTAGATAGCTAGGATCTGGAGTAAAGGTTTTGTGGGTATACCTATGGTAAGCCTTCCCGAGACTATAACTCGGCCACTAGGTACACCTAGGGGTTTAAAGGCTTATTGCATACGCTAAATGCAATCGATGATGTCTGCGACAGTGAGTTAGGATTTTATTTTATTTTTTCTCGAGGACTAGCAAATAATAGGTTTGGGGGTATTTGATAGACACATTTTTGTGTCTAATTTGTCTCGATTCTATATATTGTTAGAGCTCATTTTTGTACTTATTATGGTGTTTTATGTGTGTGTAGGTATTTTTGGCCAATAAACATTTTTGGAAAAATCGGCTCGAAAAGTTGTCTAAAGCACCTGGAGGAAATGATATTGGCACCCACAGATTGGATAAGGGGCACCCCATGGCACCCCCAAGAGAGCTGCTATCTACACCCCTACTCTGGATAGGGGGAATCCTTTATCTTCACCAGAATTTTGGTGGGAAAAACTAAATTCAAATTCAGTTTTGCAGCGGAATTTTCAGGCGAGATTTTGCTGGAGTTTTGGGCGGATTCAATGGGCTCTTTGGATTGAATATATCCTATTATGACTAAACAGGGCTGGTAGGTGCGATTTGATCGAATGAGTTGGGCTAGATAAGCCGGAAGAAGAAATCAGAGGTGTGGAGTTTCACGGGACTGTTGAGATTTCATGAATCGGATTTGGAGTGATTCAGCTGCATATTTTTGTTGGGCTGGACTTCTTAAATCATAACAGGGTTGGTGTGTATGTTTGGATCAAGTATTTTGGGCTGAAAAACCATGTTGGAGCGAAACAGAGGAGCTGGATGTTTATCAAAGTTCTGTTGATGACTAGGAGGAGATTTAGTCGGAGTTTGACGTGGAGATGGATTGGAATTTATTTGATGAGTCAAAAAAGGATTGGTATGAGCTTTAGATTCGATAAAACAGTGACAAATCTTCGGTTTGAGCGAAACAGGGAAGTGAAGTTATTATCGGACTTTCTGGTTATATATATGGGAGTTGGCGAGATTCTGGAGAGGTTAACTATATTTGGGACTTTATCTTACCTTATTTGAGAAGTTTACAACTCACAGAACCTCGTAAAGAAGCTTGGCAGGGAAAGAAATCCCGAGACTTGAGGTGGAGGAAAGATAAGAATAGCCGAAGATTTCTTGAAGTTCAATCGACCTGTGGGCTATAAAAGGAGTTGGGATAGCTCATAGAAGACCTACGTACACTTTGAGGAAGTTTAGAACATAGCAGAGCATAAAAACACCAAGTTGCAGAGATACAGGCGAGAGGAAGAAGAAGAACACAGAACAACAGTAAGAGACAGTCGCAGAATCCGTGGCCTTTTCTTTCAAATTCAATCACTTTGTCACAATTTCTGTAACAATTATTTAGAGTTCGCAACAGTTCTGTGTTAGGATACTTTGTAACAGTGGTTCGTAACAATTATATTCGTTACAAACACACTGTTTTATACCTTCTCTTCTTTTTAATCAACTTTTGAGCAACAAACATGTATTTTGAGCAAGTGGTTAATATGAGGAGCTAAACCCCATTTCTGAGGCGATAGAGGAAGCTATTTTTCCAACAAAAAGTGGTATATTCTTATTTATTTATTTATCGCAATTATTTTTATGATTGTTTTGCCTTGAGTAAAAATTATTTGAATGATTCTTGTTAAGCAATTGTTATTTCTTTTGATAGAGCATGCTTGGACCTAGGTTTTTGATGTTCTATGCTTCGGATTTACACTTGTTATTTTGAGAATCTACTTGTTGCAATATAAATATTAGATTAAATCACTTTGAACTTGGAAAATAGTGGAATCTTAGCCTCGGTGTTCTTTTAATATTGATATCAACTTTGATTGAGTTTGCTATAATTTTTAGTGAGTTTTCTATTTTAATATTAGAATTTAAGTCTAATTAATATCCTTCGCAAGTCTGAGAATCGAACCACTTTTACCACTATCTACAAATCACATCAAGAACCACCCAATCGTTCTTCTATGTAGAGGCGAATTCCTCTATGTAGTCAGGGAACAGTGAGTGTCACCGACATCCTGAAGGCGTTAAGCTCTCAATCTTACGGAGAACCGTCCAATTACGTTATTCTACATAAAGACTATGATGAAATGCCCGGTGTCGAACGCTCCGGAGAGGCCATTCGAGCGACATATGCATCATACTTCGTAAAACACGAATCGTCACATGGATCCCTGAAGCCGTGTCAGAAATATGCAGTATCATGATTTTACGGTTTTGACCTTTGTTGAAAATCCACCATCAACAGGGGTAAAAGATATATTATCCACTTTGGGACAAAAATTTGTCAGGAACGGCGCAGGAGCCATATATTTAATAGATTTATCGGATTATTTTAATAAAAACGGGCCTCATTTAACTCAAAAGAAATTACTCCCTCCGCCCCGAATTAGATGAGCTAGTTGTAGTTTGCAATTTTTAAGGAAGAGGAAAATGAAGTACATTTAAGTGTTTTTTTACAATTATACTCTTATGGATAATAACTAGTAAAATTTAGAAATGATTTATCTCTTAAACTATACCACGGTTTTTCGTAAACTTTATACCGCTGAAAAACATTTTAAACACTTACGCAACAAATATAAACATGACTATCAAATTATACATATTTCTTGTAGTAACAATAATCAATTAAAAGGGTAGTTTTAGAAATATCCCCTTGATTAGTGAAATAACTCTGTCTATTTTGGGACAAAATTTTAAACCAACTAGCTTATCTAATTTAGGACAGAGGGATCATTAGTTTATACAAAAAACGGGTCTCACTAGTTAGATTTGCCCATTTATCACTGTCCGAAAATGAGTCAGATATACCAGTCTTCACAGGAATTGCCGTAGCCATCTGAATATAAACCACATTCCATATGTATTTATCTGCTAAAAATCTAACAAAATTTTATTAAATATAGGCTATAGTACATAATATATGAATATAATGTAGTTACACAGGGGATGGTGAGAGTAAAAACTCAGGTTGCAGTCTCTGCAATAAAATCCCACAAAACGGACAAAAGGGTTTTCAAGATACTTGTGTTTCCTCTAGAGAATTCAGACATGAAGGGTATCCACGCATAGTAAACAAAGTTTGAGGTGGTAGTTTCCAGACCCACCTACAACAACAAACACACAACCACAATGGAGTGGTTGGACAAACCTGCATTGAAGCCGCACAGCGCGATAGCTTGTGGCGATCATGTACTCCATCACTGGTCTTTGAACCAGCACACGAATAAACTTCTGGAGATTCAAATGGAACTGGAGCAGGACAAAAGTTGCATCGCTCCTTTGTAACATATTCAGAAACCGAATGGAGCTTGCTGTTACAAAAAAGGTAAGACACTTATTGAGACTCAAATAAAGATGGTGCAAGACCCCTTAACAATTTTGAGAGCAGTATACAAATGCCTAGACACTTCCATTCTCAATGCAAGATTTCAAACCACAGCCGGAGGGACAGAGGGAGAGTTGCAATTTTTAGGAGTGAGAAAACATCTTTATTGATATGCTTTTTGCAGACAGGCGATTAGCCTTCTGTGACAGCCCCTTCAGATTTCAATAAAATATAATGATGTTGTGGTTTTTCTCTCCTCTTCCTTATGTTATTATTTCTGGGTTGTCATTTAAAAATCCTACACTAACAAAATCCAGACTTCCTTTCTAGAAAAAAACAATTCCAAAGACTCTTAAATGCTGGAGACTTGTAAGAAATGCTTGAGACTTGTAAGAAAGAGACAATGTAAACAGCATCGAAACAATTCAAAACCAAATAGAAGGTGTACCTCTTGTTCAGCTTGCTTACTTCAGATGCAAGACGGATCTTTTTTTGATCGATTGCTACCCATTGTTCCATCTGTGCAACTCCATGTGGCACCCAATATTTAACATTAGAATTATTTGTGGGGGACAAAGAAGCAAGACTCAGTACAGTTGTGAAACTAAATGTGACAAGCCTTTCTCCTAATTGTCTTTCATTGCTAGTAAGCAAGAGAAACCACAACTTAAGGTTCTCATTTTCAGCAATACCCAACTCTTCCGACCCATCCTTTTTATTAAGTGTATCCACCTTCAGTTCAGATAGCATCAACTGTCGGCAGAAATGTTGAGGAGGTGAATATGGCGGGAATGTATTTCAGACAAAGAATCCCGAGCATGTAACAAGATCTTGTCAATGGAAAAGCCAAGATTGGAGTCCAAAAACCAACTTGACAGCCATTTTACTAGAATCTTTTCTGCAAATTTTGGTGTGGACTTCTTTAGAGCTGATAATGCTGTTATGACATCCCAGAGAACTAGTGGTTTATCTAGGTTATCATACTGATTAAGAGATAATAATATGTTAGACTCCCAAAACATCATTTCCCTCTGCGACAGACCAGGACAAGGTTCGGTTTTGAACCCTTCATTTACATCAGATAAAACTTCAAGGTGCTGCCCACCAACCCAAAAGAACTCTACAGCTGCCTTCTGAGTCCTGGAGGGGAAAAGAGTTTTTGCCGCTAATTAAGTTTCAAGTGTTTGACTAAACAGAGACATGAAAAAGCTTAAGTACGCTACACAAACCCCTGAACCTTTTCGACAAGATTAAATCATTAGAAAAAACTATTACCTTGCCTGATACATTGGATTCAAAAGAGCACTATTAAAGCCACGAGCCTGGGAGGACCAAGTAAATTATTAGTTGATTCTGGATTCCTAGGGTCGAATGATAAAAGTTACGGTTGCAGAAATCAAGTTCTGAGTTGTCACTTTGTGAATTTCTTCAAAATATTATAGGTTGAGTAATTTAACCTGGTCCCATTAACAGCTAGGGACCCAAAAATAGGATGTGTGCTGATAAACTATCAAGTGAGCAACAAAGAATGTAATTCCTACTAGGTGTTATAGACAATAAAGCTCGAAAACATTTGTTCAAAAGGTAAATAACTTACCACAACAAACACCAAGTTTCCAGGGGAAACTGCTAAACCAAAGCATGAATCGGACACGTGAGGAAGCTGTAGAAAAGATTTTGTTTTTGTCATCAAAACTAGAACTGATATAAACACAAGAAAACTGAGACGAATTATATCATACATCAGTAGAAGGCCAGGGACCAAGAGCATTTGAAGGAATTGGAGCCTTGTGGAGAGTGCATCCATGTAAAATCCAGCAATGTATAGTGTTATCCTATTTATTATCACCAGCAAACAATAAACTATCAATCAGAATGTGGAAAATTTCCCGATGGAAAACATGGTTTAAAATATATATTCAACCGAGTAACATGAAGATAAACATCTACCAGGGGGAACTTAGCCAAAGGGCAGGCTAGAAATTAAAGAAAATGTAAATAAAGAGAGAACTAGCTATCATTTTATCTGTTTACAGCATATCGGGAAAAAGATAGTAGTTGCCATCCAATAGTTTATTAATAATGTTCCCACATCTCCATCGTATGAAATGCAAAAGTGGAGCTGCACATGAAGTGGCATGTGCTCTTCTGTTGCTACTTTTTATCATCTCCAGATGATGGAAATAATGAACTGTTCAAGTAAACTATGTGATTTTTTCTTTTACTGCGTAAGGGTTAATTTTTATTTTCAGTAACAGTGTTTCAGAGGTACCCACCATAACTGAAGGAAAGTATAAATTCAAGACCTTATGGAAGTCTTTAAACTGAAAGTCTTTTACACTCAAATAACTGATTTAGGGTTCAATGAGAAGGGTTCAATTCGTCTCCGCTGTTTCTCAGAGCTGTATAACTTTAGATTGTCATCATCACTGCTGGATATTGACAAAAAATTGAACTCGGAGCTAATTAATTACCTGGCCACAGCTGTACAAACAACAACCATCAAAGGCCCAAGCTAGACCTGTTACCTGGAATGTGTTCAAGAACAGGCCAGACATCATCAGAAAATGAAAACCTCTAATAAAATGTATGGTAACCTTAAAGCAACTGAAATAACGTGGTTCTATGCTGATAGGTGCCATTATATAAAAATCGTACAGATAAGACCAAACACGGGGCGAATAACTTACCACTTGACCATGTGCATTGTATAAGCCAGCAAACTGAAATTTGCAATTAGTTGTGTGACAGATCCACAATTCCAATTTTCCAGAGCCTCTCCCAACTGCTAATGACATCTTGCCTGTGGACCTTGAAGTCAATGAAAGAACTGATACTGGAGAAGGAGCAGCTGCCGTTACCTATAAAAGTTAAAAAATTTACAGAAAAAACATATTAATTAGCAAGTAATTGTAACTAACATGAAATGAAATGAAACGAGCAGAAAAAATTTCATCTCACCTCTTTCAGCAAGGAAAATGGAGCAGAATTGACTTCTGAAGAAGTGAGCATTGCTTCAGTATCACCCAGCCAAATTCTTACACTATTAAAAGTACGAACTAGATTATACCTCCAGCAAAAGCATTGTGATTTGGTACACTAACAAGTATTTCTGTTAAACGGGGTCAATCTTCCAAGTCCCTATGTGTGCTATTGTTTCCCACATTATATAAGCAGCTATGCCAAAAAAAGAGGAAACCATTTCACTGAAACAACACTGCACTAGATTATACTTTAGTGAAAGCGTTGTGATTTAGTTTACTACCAAAGTACCAGTGGTTCAGTTAAAGAGGTTTTATGTTTTAAAGCACTAGGTGTTTAACTACTTTCCACATAATATAACTATTGGGATGTGGGTATATGAAAAAGAGAAAGAGAATAAATAATTCACCTTCCATCAGAACTCCCAGTGACTAAAAGAACCTGGTGTTCTAAAGCTTCAGCAGAAAGTTCCCAGCAGATTGCGGTGATCCATGTCTTATGAGCCTGAATGAGTCCACCAAGGACGGCATCAACAGAATCCGTACTTTGCTCAACAGAATAGCAAAGAGGTTCATGTATTCTCCAGAAATAAATTTTACCCATCTTCCCTCCAACAGCTAGTATAGCACAGTCATTGGATGGTCTAATTTGAGAATTTGGATAAATTCCAGATGATAAATGCAGGGTTGGTGACCAGACAACAATAACAGATGACAACATCGAACTGCGAGAAGCATATTTCTCTGCACTTAACAATGAACAAGTGCCACTTCCTCGTGTACTCTTGAGAGACTTCTCTATGACCTTTTGAGGTTCCACCTCAACTATCTGTACAGTGACAAATAAATAAAACATGAATTATTAAGGTATTATAGTCTAATATATACACGGTTCAAATGACATATGAAAGAAATTACCTAGTTATTATCTTTTATCATAAAAAAAATAAAAAATAAAAAGGATGTCCACCACAAAATTTCTGACTCTTATGAGTCACATGTGATGATCCAGGGTTCGTGTTCAAGTGAAGATGTTTCACTCATAACACAGACCATCTAATCCGGATATTAGCCCGACTAGGACATAAAAAGTTCACTGGAAAAACAGGGAGCAAAAACGTTGTGAACATTACATCTGCCCCTGGATCATCTCCATCTGAAATCCACAAAAGGTCTGCTACCACAAAGTGTGTAGTGTATCCCATCTCTATAGAATAAAACAAGAAAAGAGATGATAGGGAACACCTCCAACAACTGTCGATTACTTGACTCAATCTTGACAACAGTAACTTGCCATGATTTAATTTCACCGTTCCATACCGGCGCCATTCTAACTGACATAGTGTTTAACTCAACACAGTCTGCATCACCTGTGTTGAAAGTGAACAAATTAGCAACATACCATCATGACTCACAGGCACGGTAGGAGAAGCATATAAGTATTTATATTCACAAACATATAAATATATAAATATTTGTATATTTATATGATAAGTATAAATATAAATATTTCTCGGCCTATGATAAGCATATAAATATGATAAGTATTTCTCGGCCTCTTCTTGTGTATTGGTGTAGTTACATGGGTACCACAAACAGCTAAATATTTCTGTAACATGTTCACAACTAAAGCTTTGGACATTAAAAAGTCGAAGACACAAAAACATGGTGATTCGGGACCTCCTGATGGCTAGTCCTGAATAAACTGCTATTGGCATGCACTAGTTCCAAGCTTAATTCATGTAGCTAGCCTGGATAAAGAATCTATGAACATGAACCAACTTGAAAGAGGTGATCAGCCAAACTGAAGTTGAGTGAGTAAATCAACGAAGCCTGCTATGAGGACCACAACTAATTGTAATTAAGCAAATACCGCTGAAGGAGAATGCTAAATGTGGTCAATGTAGAGACAGCATATAGCATATTTGATATGGCGGCATTTGAACAGCTTATATCTTGATTTTTCTCTTTAAGCCAATATATGCAGTAACTGGAGTTTCCATCGATCATTTGGTTCAAAACTTACCCGAAAGTTTCACTGTTAGGTTATTGCCATTATTATAAGAAACTCTTGCTGCCCCTGTTAGGTTATATGCATTAAATCCCATAAATAAACCCTCCACCCACCTGCCAATAAATTTATTATAAGAAACTCTTGCTGCCCCGTAACGCAGATAAACAATTGGAATGGTCAATGCACAGAAATTTCAGTCTCATTAGTCCAATGGAAATCAAACCATACAACAAAAACGGCTTACATGAGTGCCAGGCCTTTTTACAAATTGAAGAGGCATAATTTTAATTAAGATTGAAAAGAAAAATATCCATAGTTAACTATGGTTTGATACCTGTAGAAGGTTACGAACAGTAAATAATATTTTCATATGGATGAATAACACGAGTATGTGAAGTTATTTACAAAATATATCTTTCACGAGATAATTTAAAAATCACTGCAATTTATCATACTCGACCCGCGAGTCAAATTGTGGCGTCATTCCATCTGCACTGTTTCCTCTTTAACGAGGGATTAGCAAACCCCAGTTTCACCCAATTCTTACTTAATGCAGCTACTTCTTTTTTTCTAAGAGTCAACTCGTTGCCATTTTTCAACACAAATTGTATGTTTGGCATTATATAGAAAATACTCAAACAGGTGTTAAGGGATACACATGAACAAGTTACACACAGAAACAATGGCATTGTAAGAGGTTCAGGAGAAATACTGATTTTAACAGCATAATCAAATACAGCTTACAAGAAATTGCTCGATTAAGATTCAAGAGAGTGTCACCATACATCTTAATAAGAAATGAATGACCCAATTTTCAATCAGAAACAAATAGGTTTACCTCTCATTCGTCCAAGCTTCTACATTTTTCCCAATACTGAGAATTCCTTCCACATCATTACTTTGTACCAAAGCAATTTCTTCTGGAAGATTACCAACATCCATAGAGGGACGAATTCTGAGAGATGAGGTATTCTTATTAGGTGTATTACCAATGAGGACACTATCATGTCCGCCGATCAGTTCTACCCATTCATCTTGCTTTTCTGAAAAGTAAAAGCCACAAGAACCACATTATGATAATCGTCGTGCCTTTGAAGATTAACTTTTAAAAGAACAAGTTTACCATATTTCATTTTTTCCCGAAACAGAACAAGAGCTTTTGCTTTTACCACGCGCTTTATTACACCGCCAACCCAAATACGTTGATCCCCATTCTGTACAAGAACCTACACAACGCAGATGTATCAAACATAAGGAACGACAACAAATTTGTTCCATAAGCATTCAACCCCAACCACTAATACTACTAGCAACCTCTACAGACGATCGCTTTTTCAATAAGGAGCATGGGAAGCAGGCCAACTCTGTGCATGTAGTATATAGTTTCGCACTATGTGTACAGCCACCGTTCTCATCCTTCTTTGTCAAATCAAATGAAAGTTGATCACCCAAATCTCCTGGACTAGTACTGCACCATGTTTTTCAAAAAGCAAAATTCAAAAGTTCACAGTACTAAAGACAAATTCTTGAAACGTTGAGTTTATGATAATGATAAAAGCAATGCTAGAGAAAGGTAAATGACAACAGCACCAAACATACTTATTAAGGCAATTAAAATCTAACAGATATACAGGATAGGATGAATTTGAAGGTTTACATTTTCCCCTTACGCTTCTTACTGACCCGAGAGTTCTGCAGATCATTGCAAGATCCCGTCACTATGTCATTTTCGACTGCTTGTTCCTAAAAATCGTTAGCTTAAATAAGATGGCAATAAGGGTGAAAATTGTCTGGTTCATAGTAAAAACAACTTCAAATTGTTCCACAATAAGAGATCAAACTAGCGTGAAATATAATTGAAAATACACATTCATAGTTAAAAACTAAAAGAATTGACTGGAAACGGTTTAGTGAAGGGCATGCTAACCTCTCCATAGTTGATACTTATTAGATAATCAAACAACAAATCGGAAATGTCTTTAACCTACAAACGGAATCATAGAAAAGACTGTTGTCATAAACTGTAGCCCTTTATGAAGAAAACCATTCATCCAGAAGTTTGGCTGATCCCTACCAGATCTCCACCCAAGAACCCATACATCAGTTAGAGTTTCCTTATTGCATACCTCTATCCACTCAGCACAAAACTCCCAACATGGTGAGCGGTAAAGCTTCACACGACCTTCTGTAGTGCAAACAGCGAGCAAGCACCTACACCAAATTAACATTGAAGTCTTTAAATGGACATAAGATAACATAAGATAACCTAAGTAATATACACATAGAGTGTTATGCATGTTAATGTACCCAGAATTAGGAGCCAGTCCAAGACGAGACCATGATAGTGATCGCACACACAGCCGGGCATCACGTGACAGACAGGTGGGCAATAAACAGCTGGTAACCAGATCTGGATAATACAGAATTATCAAACACAGACATGAAGACGATAAGCCAAGACAGATGTACCAAAACTTCCAAAACGCGCTGTGATTAAACATGATAACAGCTCGAGTGTTTAAATGAATCAGGGACATGGCAAGTGAACATGTGCATGAATAAGGACACGATGGATAAGCCAGTTTGGAAAAACACCAAATTTTAAATGGACATGTTGGCCTGATCAATACCCTGCTTCTTACCTCAAATTAAGGTTTAGCCAAAATCTCAATGAATTTGACTGGAACCTATGAGTTGCTAGCTTAGTAAAGGTGTTAAGAATCTAGTAGCTGATGCCTTACGAGACACAAGATAAAAATAAGCTATGACACACGAGCAATACTATTTAAACCAAAGGAATCAAAAACCGATTCGGAACAACAGGCACCCAAGGAAGCTGATCCTAATGCGTGTTTATGTAGGGCCAATAGGTCCTGCACTCAACGGATATAATGCTTTTCAGTTTCTTGTTTTGCATTTCTTTTGTAACGAAAATGAAGCCGCTATAAGGTGAACCCTTTTCCTGATATAAAGATAAGGTTATAGTAATTTCTTTGTCCACATAGTACTTAAAGTTAAGCCAACTTACATTGTACTATTACGATTATGCACGAGAAATATTATTGGAACTACAAATCTATATAGTGAAGAATTTCCTGATGACTGGACTGTTATGTCTCGCAACCTGGGAAGGAAGATAGAACATATAAAAAGAGCATAAAAACACAGATTTAATTACAAACATACCATCTTTATTAACTACACCAATTGGAAAAGGCTTGCTTGCAGGAATCGTAATAAGTCCTCGAGGTCCATTAAGTCGTGACGGATTCTACGAAATAAATTTAAAACATAGAAATTGCTAATTACTTCTAAAGGCATCTTCAGAAGATATTTTACCACAGATTGAATCGAGATCAAAAGTTACCAAAGTTTCATCCTACCAACAGTAACTCCAAAAGCCACTCAGAAGAAGCTTAAATCGGGATCATCAAAAATAATATGATTGTAAAAGAGTTCTATCCATGAGTCATAATAACCAATTTAAATTCAAATTCAAATTCATCAGAGATAAAACTGAGGGTTTACAACATTAAACAGTGCTGCTTCAAAAAAAAAAAACATTAAACAGTGCTAACTGCTAAGCAAGTTGGTTGGTTTTCAAAAATCCTCACAAATAGCTCTGGAGAAGAGCATATTTTAAAATTCACAATCAATATAAACATATCCAGATTTGCCTTCAGCATCGCCAATCATATGATCTAATCTCTATGCATACATTTCGAGAAGATCGTTAACATAAATTGAACACCATCCTGTCTCGATTCAGAAGTAACTGAAGTTCAAAAAGAAAGATCATTTCTTTTTCTCTCTCAAAAAAATATCTGATAATTCAAACTTACATTATCAGAACCTTCTTTCTTTCGAAATAACTTAATACACTTACCAGAATCGTTACAAGATGTCCGGATGCAATAGCAACCAAATTCTCATCAGACCAAGCTACTGAGTTTGGATACGATGGAGAAGCAACAAGATAAGCTGATTGAAAATACGTTTCTTGATTCATCTTTTGCTCTCTTTCTCTATAAAAAAATCCAACATGAAATGGAACTCTGTGGTTTTAAATCCATTCAAGTTAGTTGTAACTTGTAACATTAGATTGGCGGGAAAGGGACGACGGGATTTCTAAAGACAGAAGGAGAGAAATGTGACGAGGGTTTGGATTTTCGAGGATCAAATCCGGTTGCCAACTACTTTCGAAAACTTGAAAATAAATTTGGTGGGAAGAGGAGTAGAGAGTGGTGACTGGAGATGAACGAAAACCCTAGGGTTCGAGTCTCTTTATGTAAGGTTTTAACTTTTAACTGTGAATTTCAAACTCAGTCCAAAAAATGTGAAATCAGCTTGGTGAGCGACTTTTTGATACCTGTTTCGAGGGATACTGATTTTTTTTTTTTTTTGAGGCATACATATATATGCCAAAAATAGTTCACTAAATAAAAAACAACATCATCCTTTATCCACCTTTTTTGATAATGGCATAACTACCCTTGCATAATTAGTGTTAATGATTATGTTTAGATTTGATTAATTAGAAATTTTAAGGATTGATTAAAAATTAAATTATTAGTGGTAAATTAGTAGAGAAATCAAATTTATGCGAGAGAGTTGGGATTTTAAGAGGAACAAGAAGAAGATGTGGAGGAGGAGTGAAAAAACTTGGGTTTGAGATTTTAGTGATTAGAAGTGACCAACATGTGTAATTCAAATCAGAGGTAGACTTCTATACGAGGTTTAATGTTCTTTTTATAAGTTGAATCTGTCAAAAAATTGAATTTTTAAAACCCAGATCTACTGACCAGATGAACGGTTCGGCTGATAACTTGTCAGCCGAACCTCTGTTTTTGAAAATATACCTAGGTTCAGCTGACAAGTTTTTCAAAAAAAAAAAAGAGGTCCGGCTGACAGGTTATCAACCGAATTTCACTCTGTAACTGACAAATTTAGGTTCCGCTCATTAGAACAAAATCTAGCAAAGTCGCATCAGCCGAACATAGTGTTTTTGTAAATCATATACTAGGTTCGGCTCAAAATTGATATTGCAAGATCAGCCGAACTGATCTTTTGAAAATTTAAAATGAAGAACAAGGCTAGGTTCGGTTGATTCGAACAAAATCTAGCAAAGCCGCATTAGCCGAACATAGTGTTTCTCTAAATCATATACTAGGTTCGGCTCAAAATTGATATTCCAAGATCAGCCGAACTGATCTTCTGAAAACCATAATTTCATCTTTGAAATCATATTTTATCGATCAAACAAAATAAAATCAATCAAAAACAAGATGGGTTTGTTACAAATACATTCTAAAATACATCTGAGAGCAATTGAGATTTGGATTTCGCACTCCAGCATCGCTCACTTCGATTCGTGTTTCTTTTGCTTGATTGAATTGGAGTCCAAGATGTTTAAGTTTAAAGGTTATTTTGATTTTTGATTTTAGGTTTTTGAGGATAAGGTCACTCTAGTAATTTAAATTGTTTAAGGATATGTAAGTAATTGCACTACCTTTAGATACCCCTTATAAACCCACCCTAGATGGGATAATGAATGAGCATGCCTCAAAAAAATTCAGTATGCCTCAAAACAAGTTTCACTTTTTTTCGGAAACTTACCCTCCCTAGAGGCCTATTCTATGCACTGTGGCAAAAAAAAAAAAAATTGTCAGGTGGCATGGCAAACTTGCACTATTATGGTAAAAGAGTTAAGCAATCTCTATCGGATAATATTGTCTATTTACTCTATCGATGGCTATTTTCGTAATATCGCTCATATGTTAATATCGCTAACGGTTGACTTTATAACACCTATAAATACCATACGCCTATCCTCGCATTCCTCTTCACACCTTCTCTTCTGTATCTTAAACAAAATTCTTTAGTTATCATTTTAAATATGAGTAAGAAAAAAAAGAAAAAAAAATATACTAGCACCCTAGCCAGTGGATTAAATTATGTGCGGGATAAAGAATATGAGTTTCAACATGTTAGACAACTAGCTGGTGATGGTGTACTCTCTGTATACATATCTGGCCATCCAGAAAGAGTTAATTCAGTCCCTCTAAGAAGTGGGTGGTCTGAGTTCCGTAAGGTGTTCGATTTACTTTTCCCTCATGTTCAAGAAAGAGTCCAGAGATATCCTTTATGGCGTTTATATGACATACAACCTAGAAACTGTATGACTCCAATAGTTCAAGTTATAGAGACTACAAATATGTTATTTTTCAAAGATTTTGAATATGGTAAGTTTGTATTTTTCTTGTTATTAAATTTTTAGATTTTTTTTTTAGTTGTATAAAATGCAACAAATTATAATTATGAATATGTTGTTAAATAGGAGTTATGCCGTTAGATGCGTACATGTTAACGGGAATTCCATGTGAAGAAATGTACTTCCATTAACAAATTAAAATGGGAGTCGGAAGATAGATGGAAAGAAAGACTTCATTTATACTTAAATGATCAAGAAGGAAATCCAGCATATAGACAAGTAAAAACATATGGATTAAAGGTGGTTGAGTTGAAAAGTTTTTGACAATTGTCTGCTAGGAAAATGGACAAAAACATGTTACAAAATACACAACTTTTGTACCCTAAACATTATAAGGAACTCGAATGTGTGTTTTTTTGTGGACAATAGGCCAATGTCCATTTCCAAATACTAGCTCAGTGGTATTAATTGGTTTTCTCGAATCATTAGAATATTTAGAGCAAGCACCAAGATGTGACCGGGGGTCTCCAATTTTATTAGAACTTTCCATAACTCTCAGAACATGCTCAACGTGTGTCAAAGAAAGCTCTGATGGTTTTTGGGAAATGTTGGGGGCATAAACCAATATGTGACATGGTAAATGTACTAACCAACAATGTTCTTATTTGCAGTATTGGTGGTATACATATTTCTGTGCTTGTGAACCTTCTCTTCACAATCACACTAATTTTTTTCCAGTCAAACAGAAATACAATGTGATAATTCGACAATAGATCAGATTGACGATGGTCAACATGCTTCCCTTGTTCAGAGTACTCAACAGTTGTGTAGAACAAACCTTAACCTTGTTCCATGCATATGCAACAATCTCTAATCCGAAGAACACAGCCTAAAATCGAATAAACGATTAATTTGATTAAATTTTGGATTGAGAGATTCATTACATGACCAATAGCTTATAAATCCCTCACTCACTACCAATAGCTTATAAAGCCCTCACTCACTATTCTAGAATCCAACGGCTTAATAGCTCCCAGGTAGTTACATTAGATCCACTATCACAATTACTAAAGACACCTAATAATAAGCTACTTACTACTAATAAGCCTAATACTAAGTATTGACACTGAATGTGATAAGGGACACCCTCTTCTCATCATATCGGGTACATGACATTCCCCACTCCTTAGAAACATCCTTGTCCTCAAGGATGAGAATCAAGCTGCCAAGTTCGCTTCTCATCATATCGGGTACAACATGATATTCAAACGTGGGTCAGCATGTTCAGAATCATAAAGTTCGCAGCTCGGGAAGCACTAGTAGAATTGGCACCAGTAAGAAGACGCATAGCTGCTGAGAGATGAACAAAAAACTCCATGTATGGTAGAAAAATGACGTACCATAGCCACAGGTGTAGTCCTAACAACCAAAGTTGCCACTGCAGATAGAAGTTGGTTAACATCTCACCGCTTTTTGGAAGTTTCCTGAAATCTGAAATGAAATTTGTCCAGTGACATTCCTTTGTCAGCACAGCATGCGGGTTCAGAAACAGATCAGGTGCCTTCTTAGTGAACTGCACTTTTCCTATGTCAAACACTAACCAGATATAACCCGTAGGACTAGTACCATTTTCTATTCTCCATAAAGTAGTGGTGACCAATCTGAATTTCCATCTCAGGTACCCAGCATCATGCCATAGTTGCGACAGTAGATTAACTGCAGCATGAAGATGCACCTGACAAAACCCACGAGTATACACAGTTGAAGTGCTGAATGGAAGTAGCGTTACAAAGATTGTTCTGAGAGTAAAAACGGCACAACAAAAACAATACAGAAATGTTTCTCTCTTTGTTTTCCCCTGCCATACCAGGAGCATAGTACTGTTGACAGTCCTCTTGGGCACATCCAGCAGTTCGCAAACATTACGATTGTTTTCACTTGCAGTCAACGAATAGACATTCTTATACATAGATGCATAACCGTATTCAGCGATCCATGTGGACATAAGAAACACAGTGACCCCATAAGTAATTGTAATCACACAACATTCATAAGTAGTTGTAAAAGAAAAATACCCTTGACTAGGAGACATCTTGCCTCGATCATATATCCAGCGAGTATACTTGATGAGAACTACGACTTTGTAACTCGTCGTATCCTTGTACTCAATAATTTGAGAAAGTCTAAAGAAGATAAAGCAACTTCTTGAATGTGTAAGCAGCAACATAGGACTATAAATATGAATTACAACAATTACAGTTGTTGAACTTACAACTTTAATGTCAGTTCTCAAGTAACAACTTTGTTTTTTCATGCAAATGGCTGTCAGGAGCTGAGAAGCGGGAGTTTCTTGTAACGTAGTGGGTCGCGAAACCCAGCTGGTGGCTAGGTACTCATCAGAAGCAAAATCTACATTAACCCAAGTAATGGCTCGCACAGTCCGGAAACCATTGAACAAAAAGTAGATCTCCACTCGAATGAATCTACCAACATCCCCACATATCGAATTTGAAAGACCATGCACGTGGCCTGAGTTCTCATGCTCCGTATAAAAAGGATGGTCCAAGTATAAGTTGCCTTTGTTGGAAATGCCAAACCCCACAAGAAACTGAAACTAGGAAGTAAGTATCCAGAGGAAATAAATGAGTACACCCCCACCACATGGCTGTAAACTGAAATCAGCCAGATGTTTTCAAGGAAATCCAAGTAGAATGCAAAATTTCCTGCATAAAGTTCTCGCAAACAGAATTACGCAGATATACTAACATAGGTTTGGCCACTGTCCACTTATGCTCATGTTCACTTGACACCCCTAACCATGCATCAAGTATGAATGTTGTAGCATCACCACAATGAAATCTCCGCACAAAACTCTGAACCAATGTACCCAAAATTTCATTCTGTGCAACCAGTTTAAGACACCACAAAAGAATGACACTAATATCACCAGTTTTGAATGCTAACAAGGTATGATTCAAAGAGAATGAATGTAATCGAAACCATCTTCTAGAAAACAGCTTAAAAACGAAATTCCCAGTTTTGCGCTTGAGACAAATCATATATATTTGAAATAATTTACCAAGCATCCGTGTACTAGAAACACCACTATACCCTGAATCTGACCAATAGCCATGTTCATGAATCAATTCTGGAACAGAAACTCTATAGCATCTGGCCAATAATTTCAAGCACACATCAATTTTAAACACAACATCAGCACATTTAGTAAAACAAGAAGTTCTTAAACCGAGCTCGATCTCTTTTCCTCAATCGAATAATGAACGTGCATAATCAAAAGAAGAGTAACGCAGTCCTTACAATTCAATTTTCTGGCAATCAAATCTCTTAAGCTTCTAAGGTGTTCACAACTAATTTCAATAGTATGTATTGTAGCAAACAAGAGTAATAAAAACCTACCCCTCCCAGGCATTTGATTCGCAATAGAATTAGCATAGGAAAGAGGAATCGAACTGATAAACCTCAAAGCTGAGTCATACCCTAGGCTAAGAAGCAATTGAAGAAGTAATTTCTCATAAGTAAATGATGAGATCACAGTACACTTACCTCGATAAAACAAGGAGTGAGTATAATCATAATGGAGACCAAAACAATCCATGTGAAGTAACTTGTTGTGAAGAAAGAAAAACTCCATCAAGTTTTCAGAAATATTAGAATTCTCCTCAAAAAATTTAACACAAAACTGCATTTCTATATCTTTGATAATGTCAATAGTAACTGGAGGTAACTCAGAGAAGCTGTTAGTTTCTGATTTTGCATTGTCTTCAATTTGTAAATTCATACCATTAAATGAATCAAATTCGGCAATAGAAACATATCACACTTAATGAGTTTGAAATATTTTCCACGATCAAACAATAACCGAGTATAAGCAGGGAGAATAGAAAAACAAAACTTCACCCATGTTGATGCGATTATTGCTATCAGAATTATTCACGGCAGCTTTACCGATTTTTTTAAGTTGAGAACTCGCAACATTAGTGGAAGCATCCGCTTCGGTTTCAGCAAGGGAAACTGGAGGAATATACTCTAATTCGAGAGAATCCTTTTCTTCATCAACAACTGGAAGAGTTGAGTCCAATTCCTCATATGGAGAGACACTGAAATCCTCAATTGAAATAGTAGACTCTTCCATGTTTGATGGCTGATATAGATCGATTCCAAGCAGATATAGAATACGATTCACTTTGGAATCCAAATTGTCGACAGAGGTCCTCAAGGAACCAATCTCTTCTTTGATGGAACCAATTTCATCTTTGATTTCGATGATAGATTCAGAATTCAGATGAATAGTGGTGGTGATTTCCTGAAGTTTTTCTGTGTTAGCCATGATAACAGGTGCCAGGATAGAGTCTGATACCAATTGTCATGTACCTGGATGTACAATGACAAGTTTTGGGTAGTAACCACTTGAATCATAGAATCAAGTTTCTCTGGTTCCGAATAATACAACCTAAAATCGAATAAACGATTAATTTGATTAAATTTTGGATTGAGAGTTTCATTACATGACCAATAGCTTATAAATCCCTCATTCACTACCCTAGAATCCAACGGCTTAACAGCTCCCAGGTGGTTACATTAGATCCATTATCACAACTACTAAAGACATAATAAGCTACTTACTACTAATAAGCCTAATACTAAGTATTGACACTGAATGTGATAAGGGACACCCTCTTCTCATCATATCGGGTACATGACAAAGGTTCGAGTCGTCAAAGCCGTGGAAGCCATAGAAGTGAAAGAAGTTTGAGAAGTCATTTTCTATGCAAAATGTAGTGGTTAATAGTTCTATTCCAAATTTAGTATTCTCAAGTACGTGGAGGTGATGAAAGTCATTGAAATGGAAACAACTCTTGGAGGCTTGTTTAACCAATTGTCAACTTACACTATGACTCCTGGTGGTGGCTTGAACGTCGAAGCAGTTGAGCAATCTAATCTCTTTACCCCAATTTCCTCAACCACATCAGCATTTCACGTATTTCAACCTCACGTATTTCAAGATTGCTGTCATGTTTCCCTTCGCCCGAGTGATCCCATTACTTTTCAAGGTTATGACGATTCCGATGAGACTCAACTACTAAGTCAGTCTCAAACCGGTTCAATCTCTGGTATGTTTAACAACACTCTTAATCCATAAAGCATGACTGATTTGATCTATAATGGTAAGGGAAATGAGTAGTTTATGGATGTAATTTAATTTTAATATCTCTAATATATGTTTTTATTTTATTAATGAAACTATCTTTAAGTTAATGCTCAAATCCAAACTAGTTTTACATTTCATTAAGTTCCAACATTTAATTTAAAAAACGGTATCGCATTACATAACACTTAATCAAAATTAAATCCCTCCACTAGGATCTTATAAAGTTGGTAACATTTATCATGCTTAACCTGTCTTCAATAAATTTCGAATCAGCTATAATTTTTAATTCACCGATGGAAAACCTAGGATGATCCCCCTCAGTCATCCGCAAAATTTGCGCATACTTTCTCGCATCGTTATTGATAAAGCAAAATCTTTGTTAAAATCTCCAATTTTTTATTTTTGGATTTACATGACCTAACGTCATAAACCTTTGAAACACGGTATTTTATAAATTAAAAGTAGCTAAATTGAAATCTCTTTCGCTTGCAACTGATACCCAACATCGAATTAGAGAAACATTTTCTTCTCGGGTAAAGCGAGTATTAGCAACTTTGGTATAGCGAGCACTAATTATGTTAAAATAAATTTGAAGTTGAGATGGTGTGATTTGAAAATAATTTGAAGTCGTTTATTTATAGGGGTGACTTCCTAGCCGCTATATGAACTACTAAGCAATGATCATATCGAAGATTGATAAAAAGACTAGCGCTGGCGTTATAAAGACCATCAAGCGATGGAGTCTCTATCGCTCGCTAAATACTCTATCACATATTCCCAAGTGGTATATTTGACACTTAGCCACTTATTTTTTCCATTTTTCCATACCCATAATAGGTACGAAAATGGAAAACTGGGTGTTTTGACTAGTGCATAGGAATAGGTCTAACATTGGGTTAAAACACTTGTTGAGTTAAGATTATGATTATGTTAGACAAAGTAAGAATTGACATTTAGTCCCTTTTTCTTATGGAATTTAGACTCTATATTCATGTCCCTCAAAGCCAGGTACTTTGTAATTTTATTTTTTTTCATTTCACAAATGTTTAAATTCTTTTCTTATACGGGTTAATTCAAATTTCGACTGATCTAGAAAAGTCAAATTTTTATATTACCCTAAATACCATTCCATATATAATAAAGAGAGGGAGTCTAAATTTTTCATACCTGAGATTTTAGAGAAAGAGGCGAATTAGGTTTTGGAATTTCTAGCGGTTTCTTCTTCCTTTTATCGGTCGAGTGATAATCTCCACCAAATCCAGAGTCCATCGCAGTTTAATATCCAACACTGTTTAGTGTTTGATCTTTCATAACATCCTTCTTCATTAATTTTTTCATTTTTTCTCCTTTATGAATTTTGTTTTTTATTTGGCCTTTTATTTTTAATTGATACGTGATGTCCATCTGACATTTTGATGTTTTGATTATTGTTTTTTACTTAATCTTTGATTATTTTTTGATTTCTCATTTGATGATTCATTTTTTTTCTCGGACTATATATTTTCGATTTTATTTTAGGTTATAGTTTTTGCTAAAACTTTGATTTGTTTTTGTTTGTTTTTGATGTTAAGTTTAATTCAAAAATTAGCAGAATGGTTTTGGTCGATTTGTTAGATCTTCTTTGTTTCCATTTTTCTATATATGATTGAGAACTAATTTTTTTTGCTTTTTTTTGTTTTTCTTTTTTTTTTTGTATTATTCAGGTGACATTATTGTGCACTGTACTTTTATTCATGGTGGCGAATTGTAATCTTCATTTGATGTAGTATGTGTACGTTATTGTATATTTTTATTATAATGATGACATTATAGGTGAAATGATAATCTTCATTTATATAATATGTGCATTTTATGGTACCATGTTTTTGTTTAAGAACACAATAAAAAATTTCATGGTGATGGATTTGGAGAAGAAATGATAATTTTCATTTATTCAGTTAGTGCATATTATTGTACACTTATTCTTGTTTTTTCTCTTATTTTTATGACTTATTCTTGTTGTATATTTTTTTGTATATTTTTTTTTTGTAATATGCAGTTTGTTCCACAAAAGTAGGTGGGTATATTTTGGTGCACTAGTGTATTTCACATGAAAAGTAGGCATATGTGTGGGGTATTAATGATCGCTTTTTTCCATGTTTAGTACGCGTGCAGATAGTTACCGAATCATATATTTCTCACAAAAAAATAAGTTGGTGTGTACATGATGGTGCACTAGTGTATTTTCCATGAAATTGTTGATCTGTTTGTGGATATGGATGGTTGATTTGTTCCAATTTTGTAGGTGTGTACATATTTATGCACTAGTATGTTTCCTATGAAAAAGTGGGTTTTTCTCACCGTCCAACAAATCTCTTCCCCAAGGGATATGTCTCTCTCCCCCATTCTCACTCTATGATGGGACTGGAAACGATCATGAGCATGTCTCACCCTTCCCCTAGTCATTAGGGGAGCATAATTATAGACAAAGCCTTATACAGAAAGTGTTTCTTTATCTTTGAGGAAATCACCTTATCAAATCTGGGAAGATTGTTCCAGAGAGACAGTGAACATCATGATGACTATAAACTTCGACTCAGAATCCAGGCTCTTAACTGTCATGACCAAACGTGACTCAATTAAACTGGTCGAACTTTGTATCAACGGAATGATACCGGTCTATTATGATCTACTGGAGAACTGCGATTCCATACTTTAATCCGAATATTATGAATCTGCCAAGTGATCATCCACGAATGCACTTGCCTTGCTAAAGATCCATAACTTTCAAGGATATATAAAGCATGGAGATACTCATGAGATAAGACGCGTCATCAACAAACACTCAATGCCAGACCAACCATGGTTTTGATAATAAGGTATCAGGACATCATTAGTGCTGCTCAACAGCCCAGACGTTGATGCTGGATTATACTTCCAGTCAACTTCCTTCTTCAAGCGGATCCAGGTGAGCTACGCTTGGGGACTGAATGCCCTCTCACTTCTGAAGACTCAATATAGTCACCTCCTTCAATCAGAAGGTTCGAATAACGGTGGTGCTAGCGACAAGACCATCCACATCAAAACACATATCCTCGTGACAAGGTAACGACCACTTCCCCTGCGATCTACCTCCACCTCCTCTATAACATAACTTCATCCCTCGTTGGGAGATAGATGTTGGGGATAACCTCGTCTTTTCAAACGATACCGAGGAGGACTTGACGAAGATTGAAGATATAAATCTTAGTATCTAAACTGTTTAGACAAGTAGATCAGTAACTCCTGCATGAGATTATTGATGGTGGATTTTCTGCAAAGGTCAAATCGTAAAATCATGATACTGCATGTTTCTGACCCGGCTTCAGGAACGCATGAATTCATATTTTATGATCCGTGAACCGTTTCACGATCTCTGACTGAGCGAAAAATCCTCTCATAGCCATGATGAACAAGCTTCTCGAAAGGCCTCCCCGGCTGAGCGTTCGATGCTACACATTTTATCATGATCTCTATGTAGTATCAAATAATTGGGCGGTTTTCTGGACATAATTGTTTGTCGGAGAGCTTAACGCTTTCAGGACGTCGACGTTGCACATTGTTCCCTAACTACATAGAGATACCCACCTCTACATAGAATAATGATTGGGCGCTTCTCTAGACATAATTATTTGTTAGAGGGCTCAACGCATTCAGGACGTCGACGCTGCACGTTGTTCCCTGACTATGTAGAGAGACCGTGTATAGATTCAGGCGGTTCTCTAGACATAATTGTTTGTTAGGGGGCTAAACGCCTTCAGAGCGTCGACGTTGCACGTTGTTCCCTGACTATGCACCTTTCAAAACGAGTATGATGCCTCAACTATCTCATATATCGATTATGCAAATAGATTAATTCTACCATGACATTCGTCCACTGAGTTCCTAGAAAATAATCTATCTTATCTCATTACTCCGTTCCTTGAATTCCCCGGTTGGATTCATGGATTAGTAATAGATAACCATTTTATCTAATTACTCCGTTCTTTGAATTCCCCGACTGGATTTCACGGATTAGTATTAGATACTCAATTCGTTTTATTACTATGTTTCATGAATCATTCTCTGCTGAATTTCATGAATTAATAATAATTACTCAACAAGCGGGCATCTGGACTATCACCGAGTAAGCCCCAAGAAAATGGTGCAAGTGTACTCAATGATTATGCACAAACGAGCACCCTAATGCACGAACGAGCATTCAAAAATATGGACAAATGAGGAATCCTACGCAAAGTAGGAGAGAAAATATAATAATAAAAATATAAAAGAGGCGCCCAGGTACCGGGCTCTTCCTTTATTTTTTCTTATTTTATTATTTTCATGATCTCATGAAGAATCCTTCATTCGAGCAACTTTCCTTGTTTGAGCAAAACTCACGGCTTCTCCATATTTTCCTAAAACGATGAAAAATAATAAAAATAGGGGAAAGTATCACGGGACCGGGCTACCTAGATGACAGATCATGCCCTAGCCATGACCGGTCCTACACTTTGCAATCCCTTGTTTTCACAATTATTATTTCCCTCATCTCTGAAATTCCCCCGTTTGAGCAAAAACCCTGGTTTTTCCATATTTTCTCGAATACTGTTCAAACCATGAAAAAGCCAAAAAGTCAAACGACCACACGACCGGCTAGGCTACTCACGTCAAATATTAAAATATTATTATTTTAATATTCTGAAAATATTGGTCACAAGAGCAAAGTTCTACTTGCTCATTCGAGCAAAATCAAGAATTTCAGTCAAAGATCAAACTCTTCTAAAAATCCATAATATTGCTCAAACGCACACCAGAAAATACCAAAACTCTCAGGAATGAGACACGAACATTATGGTAACACGGGCATGCTTCCTTGACCGACCAAGGCTGGTCCTAAGGCTTGCAAGGAGACGGTCCCGCACATCTTTACAATTCTAACCTAATTTGCTCAATTGCTCATATTGGGTCCAAACTCTTTCCAACCAACTTGGAATTTGCTCAATTGACCGTCAGCTGGTCCCACACCACCCAGGGCCGGTTCTATGCTCCCTTGGCTGGTCCGTCACTTCTCTATAATTAGGTTTTATCATCTAATGCTCAAACGAGCACTATTCTAATAAGTGATTAAACCAGCATTTAATCATCCTTTCACCAACCATTCAACAAAGGACTTTGGTGCACGCTCACTCGAGCACTTGGGAACTACATGGTCGTCCATCATCCCATGTAGTCGGTCACTCCTTCACTCAGTGACCAATTTTCAGTAAATCATCAATTGATGAACAATTGATCAAAAATTAGGGTTCCGAACAAATGCTGCAAATCACGATTTTGAGCAATTTAAACACGAATAAATTTATGTTGATCCAAGCAATCAACATCTGGATTAATTGTATAATATTTGGTAGGCTACCAATATTTTAATTAATATTTTATTGGGTCACATTATCAATAATTCATCGAATTGAGCAATACTTGCTCGGTTGCTCGAATATTGATCCAACTATCAATATTCAGTAATTTTTCGAGTTGAGCAATACTGGCTCCGTTGCTTGAATATTTATCCAACTATCAATATTCAGTAAATTGTCAGAATTGAGCAATACTTGCTCGGTTACTCGAATATTGATCCAACTATCAATATTCAGTAATTTGTCGAATTGAGCAATACTTGCTCAGTTGCTTGAATATTGATCCAACTATCAATATTTAGTAAATTGTCAGAATTGAGCAATACTTGCTCAGTTGCTCGAATACTGATCCAACTATCAATATTCGAATTGAGCAATACTTTCTCGGTGCTCGAATATTGATCCAACTATCAATATCCAGTAATAATTCGAATTGAGCAATACTTGCTCAGTTGCTTGAACATTGATCCAACTATCAATATTCAGTAAATTTTCATAATTGAGCAATACTTGCTCAGTTGCTCGAATATTGATCCAACTATCAATATTCAGTAATTTATCGAATTGAGCAATACTTGCTCAGTTGCTT